>NC_045721.1:28692842-28871156 GCF_009834535.1 Camelus ferus
CCCCCTGGATAGATGAGGTAATTAGCGGACTTCCCCTGCCAGGGAACACCTGTGACACCAGGCAGCTGCGTGGTGGGGCTGCCCCAAACCTCCCCCACACTAGGCTGCGTTCCGGAATTCTGAGTGTGGCGAGGTTCCGAGTCGGTCTGCAGCGCCTGGGATCTCCTAGGAGCC
Source organism: Camelus ferus (assembly GCF_009834535.1). Lineage (NCBI taxonomy): Eukaryota > Metazoa > Chordata > Mammalia > Artiodactyla > Camelidae > Camelus > Camelus ferus. Next base: position 28,693,017 of record NC_045721.1, read on the forward strand.
TCCGCGTGTCTCCCCGAGGACTCTTTTGCAGGCTGCATGGGAAAAGCGGGGGTTGGGCTGGAAATGCAGGTAGCATCTGGTACCTCCCCCTGGAGAGATGAGGTAATTAGCGGAATTCCCCCTGCCATGGAATACCTGTGACTCCAGGCAGCTACGTGGAGGGCGGCCCCAAACCTCCCCCCACCCACTCGGCCGCGTTCGGATTCTGAGTGTGGCGAGGTTCCGTCCTCTGTCTGCAGTTCCTGGGATCTCCGAAGATCCCTCCGCTTGTCTTCCCCGAGTGACTATTATGCGGGCTGATGGGGAAAGTCGGTGGTTGGGCAGGAAACGCAGGTAGCATCTAATGCCTCCCCCTGGACAAATGAGGTAATTAGCGGAATTAGACCCCTGCCAGGGAACACCTGTGAGACTAGGCAGCTTCGTGGATGGCGGCCCCAAACCTCCCACAAAATCTCGGGCGCGTTCCGGAATTCTGAGTGTGGCGAGGTTCCGTCCTCTGTCTGCAGCGCCTGGGATCTCCTAGGAGCCCTCCGCCTGTCTTCTCCGTGTTTATCCTAGAGCGGGCTGCGGGGGAAATTCGGGGGTTTTGCTGGAAATGCAAGTAGCATCTAGTGCCTCCCCCTGGACAGATGAGGTAATTTGCGGACTTCCCCCTGCCAGGGAACATATGTGACACCAGGCAGCTGCGTGGAAGGCGGCCCCAAACCTCCCCCACCCACTCGGCCGTGTTCCAAATTCTGATTGTGGCGAGCTTCCGTCCTCTGTCTGCAGCGTTTGGGATCTCCTAGGAACCCTCCGCGTTTCTTCCCCGAGTGTCTCCTAGTGCGGGCTGCCGGGTAAAGGCGGGGGTTGGGCTGGAAATGCAGGTAGCATCTAGTGCCTCCCCCTGGACAGATGAGGTAATTAGCGGACTTCCCCTGCCCGGGAACACCTGTGACACCATGCAGCCGCGTGGTGGGCGGCCCCAAACCTCCAACTCCCACTCGGCCTCGTTCCGGAATTCTGAGTGTGGGGAGGTTCCGTCCTCTGTCTGCAGCGACTGGGATCTCCTAGGAGCCCTCCCCGAGTCTTCCCAGAGTTTCTCCTAGTCCGGGTTGCCGGGGAAATGCGGGGGTAGGCCTGGAAATGCAGGTAGCATCCAGTGCCTCCCTGTGGACAGATGAGTTATTTAGCGGACATTCCCCCTGCCATGTAACACCTGTGACACCAGGCAGCTTCGTGGAGGGCGGGCCCAAACTTCCCACACCCATTTGGACGCGTTCCGGAATTCTGATTGTGTCGAGGATCCGTCCTCGGTCTGCAGCGCCTGGAATCTCCCAGGAGCCCTCCGCGTGTCTTCCCCGAGTGTCTCCTAGTGCTGGTTGCCGGGGAAAGGCGGGGGTAAGGCTGGAAATGCAGGTAGCATCTAGTGCCTCTCCCTGGACAGATGAGGTACTTAGCGGACTTCCCCCTGCCTGGGAACACCTGTTTACACCAGGCAGCTGCGTGGTGTGCGGCCCCAAACCTCCCACAACCACTCGGGCGCGTTCCGGAATTCTAAGTGTGGCGAAGTTCCATACTCTGTCTGCAGAACCTGGGATTTCCTAGGAGCCATCCGCGTTTCTTCCCCGAGTGTCTCCTAGTGCGGGCTGCCGGGGAAAGGTGGGGGTTGGGCTGGAAATGCAGGTAGCATCTAGTGCCTCCCCCTGGACAGATGAGGTAACTAGCGGACTTCCCCCTGCCCGGGAACACTTGTGACACCAGGCAGCTGCGTGGAGGGCGGCCCCAAACCTCCCCAAAACACTCGGCCTCGTTCCGGAATTCTGAGTGTGGGGAAGTTCCGTCCTCTGTCTGCAGCGACTGGTACCTCCTAGGAGCCCTCCCCGTGTCTTCCCCGAGTTTCTCCTAGTGCGGGTTGCCGGGGAAAAGCGGGTGTAGTGCTGGAAATGCAAGTAGCATCTAGTGCCTCCCCCTGGACAGATGAGTTATTTAGCGGACTTCCCCCTGCCAGGTAACACCTGTGACACCAGGCAGCTTCGTGGAGAGCGGCCCCAAAACTCCCACACCCACTCGGTCGCGTTCCGGAATTCTGAGTGTGGCGAGGTTCCGTCCTTTTTCTGCAGCACCTGAGATCTCCTAGGAGCCATTCGCGTGTCTTCCCCGAGTGTCTCCTAGTTCGGGCTGCCGGGGAAATGCTGGGGTTGGGCTGGATATACAGGTAGCATCTAGTGCCTCCCCCAGGACAAATGAGGTAATTAGCGGAATTACACCCCTGCCAGGGAACACCTGTGACACCAGGCAACTGCGTGGGGGGCGGCCGCAAACCTCCCCCACACACTCGGCCGCGTTCCGGTATTCTGAGTGTGGCGAGGTTCTGTCCTCAGTCTGCAGCGCCTGGGATCTCCTAGGAGCCCTCCGCTGTCTTCTCCGAGTATATCCTAGAGCGGGCTGCCGGGGAAAGTCGGGGGTTGGGCTGGAAATGCAGGTAGCATCTAGTGACTCCCCCTGGACAGATGAGGTAGTTAGCGGACTTCCCCCTGACAGGGAATACCTGTGACATCAAGCAGCTGTGTGGATGGCGGCCCCAATCCTCCCCCACACACTCGGCCGGGTTCCGGAATTCTGAGTGTGGGGAGGTTCCGTCCTCTGCCTGCAGCACCTTGGATCTCCTAGGAGCCCTTCCCGTGTCTTCCCCGAGCGTCTCCTAGTGCGGGCTTCCGGGGAAAAGAGGGGGTTAGGCTGGAAATGCAGGTAGCATCTAGTGCCTCCCTCTGGACAGATGAGGTATTTAGCGGACTTCCCCCTGCCTGGTAACACCTGTGAAAACAGGCAGCTTCGTGGAGGGCGGCCCCAAACCACCCCCACCCACTCGGCCGTGTTCCGGAATTCTGATTGTGGCGAGCTTCCGTCCTCTGTCTGCAGCGCCTGGGATCTCCTAGGAGCCCTCCGCGTGTCTTCCCCGAGTGACTCTTATGCGTACTGCAGGGGAAAGGCGGGGGTTGGGCTGGAAATACAGGTAGCATCTAGTGCCTCCCTCTGGACAGATGAGGTAATTAGCGGACTTCCCCCTGCCAGGGAACACCTGTGAAACCAGGCAGCTGTGTGGATGGCGGCCCCAAACCTCCCCCACCCACTCGGCCGCGTTCCGGAATTCTGAGTGTGGCGAGGATCCGTCCTCCTTCTGCAGCAGCTGGGAACTCATAGGAGCCATCCTCGTGTCTTCCCGGAGTTTCTCCTAGTGCGGGCTGCAGGGTAAAAGCGGGGTTGGGCTGGAAACGCAGGCAAAATCTAGTGCATCCCCCTTCACAGATGAGGAAATTAGCGGAATTACAACCCTGCCCGGGAACACCTGTGACACCAGGCAACTGCTTGGAGGGCGGCCCCAAACCTTCCCCAAACACTCGGCCGGGTTCCGGAATTCTGAGTGTGGGGAGGTTCCGTCCTCTGTCTGCAGCGCCTTGGATATCCTAGGAGCCCTCCGCGTGTCTTCCCCGAGCTTCTTCTAGTGCGGGCTGCTGGGGAAAGGCGGTGGTTGGGCTGGAAATACATGTAGCATCTAGTGCCTCCCCCTGGACAGATGAGGTATTTAGCGGACTTCCCCCTGCCAGGTAACACCTGTGACAACAGGCAGCTTCGTGGAGGGCGGCCCCAAACCACCCACACCCATTTGGCCGCGTTCCGGAATTCTGATTGTGGCGAGGTTCCGTCCTCTGTCTGCAGCGACTGGGATCTCCTAGGAGCCCTTCCCATGTCTTCTCCGAATTTCTCCTATTGCGGGCTGCCGGAGAAAGGCGGGGGTTGGGCTGGAACAGCAGGTAAAATCTAGTGCATCCCCCTGGACAGATGAGGCAATTAGCGGAATTACACCCCTGCCAGGGAACACCTGTGACACAAGGCAGCTGCGTGGAGGGTGGCCACAAAACTCCCTCCCCTCTCGGCCGGGTTCCGGAATTCTGAGTGTGGGGAGGTTCCGTACTCTGCCTGCAGCGCCTGGGATCTCCTAGGAGCACTCCGCGTGTCTTCCCAGAGTGTCTCGTAGTGCGGGCTGCCGGGGAAAGGCGGGGGTTGGGCTAGAAATGCAGGTAGCATCTAGTGCCTCCCCCTGAACAGATGAGGTAATTAGCGGAATTCCCCCTGCCAGGGAACACCTTTGACACCAGGCAGCTGCGTGGAGGGCGGCCCCAAACCTCCCCAAAGCACTCGACCGCGTTCCGGAATTCTGAGTGTGGGGAGGTTCCGTCCTCTGTCTGCAGCGCCTGGGATCTCCTAGGAGCCCTCCGCGTGACTTCCACGAGTGTCTCCTTGTGCGGGCTGCCGGGAAAACGCGGGGGATAGGCGAGAAATGCAGGTAGCATCTAGTGCCTCCCCCTGGAGCGATGAGGTAATTAGCGGAATTCCCCATGCCAGGGAACACCTGTGACACCAGGCAGCTACTTGGAGGGCGTTCCGAAAACTTCCCCACACACTTGGCCGCGTTCCGGAATTCTGAGTGTGGCGAGGTTCCGTCATCTGTCTGCAGCGCCTGGGATCTCCTAGGAGCCCTCCGCGTGTCTTCCCCGAGTGTCTCCTAGTGTGGGCAGCCGGGGAAAGGTGGGGTTCGGGCTGGAAATGCAGGTAGCATCTAGTGTCTCCCCCTGGACAGATGATGTAATTAGCGGTCTTCTTCCTGCCATGGAACACCTGTGACACCAAGCATCTGCGTGGGGTGCAGCCCCAAACTTCCCACACGCACTCAGCCGCGTTCCAGAATTCTGAGTGTGGCGAGGATCCGTCCTCAGTGTGCATCTCCTGGGATCTCCTAGGAGCACTCCGCGTGTCTTCCCCGAGTGTCTCCTAGTGCGGGCTGCCGGGGAAAGGCAGGGGTTGTGCTAGAAATGCAGGTAACATCTAGTGCCTCCCCCTGGACAGATGAGGTAATTAGCGGACTTCCCCCTGCTAGGGAACACCTGTGACATCAAGCAGCTGTGTGGATGGCGGCCCCAAACTTCCCCAACGCACTCAGCCGCGTTCCGGAATTCTGAGTGTGGCGAGGATCCGTCCTCAGTGTGCATCTCCTGGGATCTCCTAGGAGCACTCCGCGTGTCTTCCCCGAGTGTCTCCTAGTGCGGGCTGCCGGGGAAAGGCAGGGGTTGTGCTAGAAATGCAGGTAACATCTAGTGCCTCCCCCTGGACAGATGAGGTAATTAGCGGACTTCCCCCTGCTAGGGAACACCTGTGACATCAAGCAGCTGTGTGGATGGCGGCCCCAAACTTCCCCAACGCACTCAGCCGCGTTCCGGAATTCTGAGTGTGGCGAGGATCCGTCCTCTGTCTGCATCTCCTGGGATCTCATAGGAGCCGTCCGCGTGTCTTCCCCTAGTGTCTCATAGTGCTGGCTGCCGTGGAAATGCGGGGTTTGGGCTGGAAATGCAGGTAGCATCTAGTTCATCCCCCTGGACTGATGAGGTATTTAGTTGAATTCCCCCTGCCTGGGAAAACCTGTGACAACAGGCATCTGCGTAGGGGGCGGCCCCAAACCTCCCCCACCCACTTGGCCGCGTTCCGGAATTCTGAGTGTGACGAGGTTCCGTCCTCTTTCTGCAGAGCCTGGGATCTCCTAGGAGCCCTCCGCATGTCTTACCCGAGTGTATCATAGAGTGGGCTGCCGAGGAAAGGCGGGGGTTGGGCTGAAAATGCAGGTAGCATCTAGTGCCTACCCCTGGAAAAAAGAGGTAATTAGCGGACTTCCCCCTGCCAGGGAACACATGTGACAGCAGGCATCTGCGTGGAGGGTGGCCCCCAAACCTCCCCCATGCACTCGACCCCGTTCCGAAATTCTGAGTGTGGCGAGTATCCGTCCTCTGTCTGCAGCGCCTGGGATCTCCTAGGAGCCATTCCCGTGTTTTCCCCGAGTTCCTCTTAGTTCGGGCTGCCGGGGAAAGGCGGGGGTTTGGTTGGAAATGCAGGTAGAATCTAGTGCCTTGCCCTGGACAGATGAGGTAATTAGCGGAATTCCCACTGCCAGGGAACACCTGTGACACCAGGCAGCTGCGTGGAGGGCGGCCCCAATCCTACCCCACCCACTCGGCCGCGTTCCGAAATTCTGAGTGTGGCGAGGTTCCGTCCTCTGTCTGCAGCGCCTGGGATCTCCTAGGAGCCCTCCGCATGTCTTCCCCGAGTGAGTATTATGCGGGCTGCAGGGGAAAGTCGGGGGTTGTGCTGGAAATGCAGGTAGCATCTAGTGCCTCCCCCTGGACAGATGAGGTAATTAGCGGAATTCCCCCTGCCAGGGAACACATTTGAAACCAGGCAGCTGCGGTGTAGGGCGGCCACAACCTCCCCCACGCACTCGAACGCCGTTCCGGAATTCTGAGTGTCGCCAGGTACCGTCCTCTGTCTGCAGCGCCTGGGATCTCCTAGGAGCCCTCCCCGAGACTTCCCAGAGTTTCTCCTAGTGCGGGTTCCGGGGAAAGGCGGGGGTAGGCCTGGAAATGCAGGTAGCATCTAGTGCCTCCCCCTGGGCAGATGAGGTATTTAGCGGACTTCCCCCTGCCAGGTAACACCTGTGACACCAGGCAGCTTCGTGGAGGGCGGCCCCAAACCTCCCACACCCATTTGGCCGCGTTCCGGAATTCTGATTGTGGCGAGGTTCCGTCCTCTGTCTGCAGCACCTGGGATCTCCGAGGAGCCATCAGCGTTTAATCCCCGAGTGTCTCCTAGTGCGGGCTGCCGGGGAAAGGCGGGGGTTGGGCTGGAAATGCAGGTAGCATCTAGTGCCTCCCGCTGGACAGATGAGGTAATTAGCGGAATTCCCCCTGCCCGGGAACACCTGTGACAACAGGCAACTGCGTGGAGGGCGGCCCCAAACCTTCCCCAAACACTCGGCCGGGTTCTGGAATTCTGAGTGTGGGGAGGTTCCGTCCTCTGTCTGCAGCGCCTTGGATATCCTAGGAGCCCTCCGCGTGTCTTCCCCGAGCGTCTTCTAGTGCGGGCTGCTGGGGAAAGGCGGAGGTTGGGCTGGAAAAACAGGTAGCATCTAGTGCCTCCCCCTGGACAAATGAGGTATTTAGCGGACTTCCCCCTGCCAGGTAACACCTGTGACAACAGGCAGCTTCGTGGAGGGCGGCCCCAAACCACCCACACCCATTTGGCCGCGTTCCGGAATTCTGATTGTGGCGAGGTTCCGTCCTCTGTCTGCAGCACCTGGGATCTCCTAGGAGCCATCCGCGTTTAATCCCCGAGTGTCTCCTAGTGCGGGCTGCCGGGGAAAGGCGGGGTTCGGCTAGAAATGCAGGTAGCATCTAGTGCCTCCCCCTGGACAGATGAGGTAATTAGCGGACTTCCCCCTGTCAGGGAACACCTGTGACACCAGGCAGCTGCGTGGAGGGCGGCCCCAAACCTACCCCACCCACTCGGCCGCGTTCCGAAATTCTGAGTGTGGCGAGGTTCCGTCCTCTGTCTGCAGCGCCTGGGATCTCCTAGGAGCACTCCGGTTGTCTTCCCCGAGTGACTATTATGCGGGCTGCAGGGGAAAGTCGGGGGGTGTGCTGGAAATGCAGATAGCATCTAGTGCCTCCCCCTGGACAGATGAGGTAATTAGCGGAATTCCCCCTGCCAGGGAACACATTTGAAACCAGGCAGCTGCGTGTAGGGCGGCCACAAACCTCCCCCGTGCACTCGAACCCGTTCCGGAATTCTGAGTGTGGCCAGGTACCGTCCTCTGTCTGCAGCGCCTGGGATCTCCTAGGAGCCCTTCCCATGTCTTCTCCGAGTTTCTCCCATTGCGGGCTGCCGGAGAAAGGCGGGGGTTGGGCTGGAAAAGCAGGTAAAATCTAGTGCATCCCCCTGGACAGATGAGGCAATTAGCGGAATTACACCCCTGCCAGGGAACACCTGTGACACAAGGCAGCTGCGTGGAGGGTGGCCACAAAACTCCCTCCCCCCTAGGCCGGGTTCCGGAATTCTGAGTGTGGGGAGGTTCCGTACTATGCCTGCAGCGATTGGGATCTCCTAGGAGCACTCCGCGTGTCTTCCCAGAGTGTCTCGTAGTGCGGGCTGCCGGGGAAAGGCGGGGGTTGGGCTAGAAATGCAGGTAGCATCTAGTGCCTCCCCCTGGACAGATGAGGTAATTAGCGGAATTCCTCCTGCCAGGGAACACCTTTGACACCAGGCAGCTGCGTGGAGGGCGGCCCCAAACCTCCCCAAAGCACTCGACCGCGTTCCGGAATTCTGAGTGTGGGGAGGTTCCGTCCTCTGTCTGCAGCGCCTGGGATCTCCTAGGAGCCCTCCGCGTGACTTCCACGAGTGTCTCCTTGTGCGGGCTGCCGGGAAATCGCGGGGGATAGGCGAGAAATGCAGGTAGCATCTAGTGCCTCCCCCTGGAGAGATGAGGTAATTAGCGGAATTCCCCATGCCAGGGAACACCTGTGACACCAGGCAGCTGCGTGGAGGGCGTTCCGAAACCTCCCCCACACACTTGGCCGCGTTCCGGAATTCTGAGTGTGGCGAGGTTCCGTCATCTGTCTGCAGCACCTGGGATCTCCTAGGAGCCCTCCGCGTGTCTTCCCCGAGTGTCTCCTAGTGTGGGCAGCCGGGGAAAGGTGGGGTTTGGGCTGGAAATGCAGGTAGCATCTAGTGTCTCCCCCTGGACAGATGAGGTAATTAGCGGTCTTCTTCCTGCCATGGAACACCTGTGACACCAAGCAGCTGCGTGGGGTGCGGCCCCAAAACTTCCCACACGCACTCAGCCTCGTTCCAGAATTCTGAGTGTGGCGAGGATCCGTCCTCTGTGTGCATCTCCTGGGATCTCCTAGGAGCACTCCGCGTGTCTTCCCCGAGTGTCTCCTAGTGCGGGCTGCCAGGGAAAGGCAGGGGTTGTGCTAGAAATGCAGGTAACATCTAGTGCCTCCCCCGGACAGATGAGGTAATTAGCGGACTTCCCCCTGCTAGGGAACACCTGTGACATCAAGCAGCTGTGTGGATGGCGGCCCCAAACTTCCCCCACGCACTCAGCCGCGTTCCGGAATTCTGAGTGTGGCGAGGATCCGTCCTCTGTCTGCATCTCCTGGGATCTCATAGGAGCCGTCCGCGTGTCTTCCCCTAGTGTCTCATAGTGCGGGCTGCCGTGGAAATGCGGGGTTTGGGCTGGAAATGCAGGTAGCATCTAGTTCATCCCCCTGGACTGATGAGGTATTTAGTTGAATTCCCCCTGCCTGGGAAAACCTGTGACAACAGGCATCTGCGTAGGGGGCGGCCCCAAACCTCCCCCACCCACTCGGCCGCGTTCCGGAATTCTGAGTGTGACGAGGTTCCGTCCTCTTTCTGCAGAGCCTGGGATCTCCTAGGAGCCCTCCGCATGTCTTACCCGAGTGTATCATAGAGTGGGCTGCCGAGGAAAGGCGGGGGTTGGGCTGAAAATGCAGGTAGCATCTAGTGCCTACCCCTGGAAAAAAGAGGTAATTAGCGGACTTCCCCCTGCCAGGGAACACATGTGACAGCAGGCATCTGCGTGGAGGGTGGCCCCAAACCTCCCCCATGCACTCGACCCCGTTCCGAAATTCTGAGTGTGGCGAGTATCCGTCCTCTGTCTGCAGCGCCTGGGATCTCCTAGGAGCCATTCCCGTGTCTACCCCCGAGTTCCTCTTTGTTCGGGCAGCCGGGGAAAGGCGGGGGTTTGGCTGGAAATGCAGGTAGAATCTAGTGCCTCCCCCTGGACAGATGAGGTAATTAGCGGAATTCCCACTGCCAGGGAACACCTGTGACACCAGGCAGCTGCGTGGAGGGCGGCCCCAAACCTACCCCACCCACTCGGGCCGCGTTCCGAAATTCTGAGTGTGGCGAGGTTCCGTCCTCTGTCTGCAGCGCCTGGGATCTCCTAGGAGCCCTCCGGTTGTCTTCCCCGAGTGACTATTATGCGGGCTGCAGGGGAAAGTCGGGGGTTGTGCTGGAAATGCAGATAGCATCTAGTGCCTCCCCCTGGACAGATGAGGTAATTAGCGGAATTCCCCCTGCCAGGGAACACATTTGAAACCAGGCAGCTGCGTGTAGAGCGGCCACAAAACTCCCCCACGCACTCGAACCCGTTCCGGAATTCTGCGTGTGGCCAGGTACCGTCGTCTGTCTGCAGCGCCTGGGATCTCCTAGGAGCCCTTCCCATGTCTTCTCCGAGTTTCTCCTATTGCGGGCTGCCGGAGAAAGGCGGGGGTTGGGCTGGAAAAGCAGGTAGCATCTAGTGCCTCCCCCTGGACAGATGAGGCAATTAGCGGAATTACACCCCTGCCAGGGAACACCTGTGACACCAGGAAGCTGCGTGGATGGTGGCCCCAAAACTCCCTCCCCACTCGGCCGGGTTCCGGAATTCTGAGTGTGGGGAGGTTCCGTACTCAGTCTGCAGCGCCTGGGATCTCCTAGGAGCACTCCGCATGTCTTCCCCGAGTGTATCCTATTGCGGGCTGCTGGGGAAAGGCGGGGGTTTGGCTAGAAATGCAGGTAGCATCTAGTGCCTCCCCCTGGACAGATGAGGTAATTAGAGAACTTCCCCCTGCTAGGGAACACCTGGGACATCAAGCAGCTGTGTGGAAGGCGGCCCCAACTCTCCCCCACCCACTCGGACGCGTTCCGGAATTCTGAGAGTGGCGAGGTTCCGTCCTCTCTCTGCAGGACCTGGGATCTCCTAGGAGCCATCCACGTTTAATCCCCGAGTGTCTCCTAGTGCAGGCTGCCGGGGAAAGGCGGGGTTCGGCTAGAAATGCAGGTAGCATCTAGTGCCTCCCCCTGGACAGATGAGGTAATTAGCGGACTTCCCCCTGTCAGGGAACACCTGTGACACCAGGCAGCTGCGTGGAGGGCGGCCCCAAACCTACCCCACCCACTCGGCCGCGTTCCGAAATTCTGAGTGTGGCGAGGTTCCGTCCTCTGTCTGCAGCGCCTGGGATCTCCTAGGAGCCCTCCGTGTGTCTTCCCCGAGTGACTATTATGCGGGCTGCAGGGGAAAGTCGGGGGTTGTGCTGGAAATGCAGATAGCATCTAGTGCCTCCCCCTGGACAGATGAGGTAATTAGCGGAATTCCCCCTGCCAGGGAACACATTTGAAACCAGGCAGCTGCGTGTAGGGCGGCCACAAACCTCCCCCACACACTCGAACCCGTTCCGGAATTCTGAGTGTGGCCAGGTACCGTCCTCTGTCTGCAGCGACTGGGATCTCCTAGGAGCCCTTCCCATGTCTTCTCCGAGTTTCTCCTATTGCGGGCTGCCGGAGAAAGGCGGGGGTTGGGCTGGAAAAGCAGGTAAAATCTAGTGCATCCCCCTGGACAGATGAGGCAATTAGCGGAATTACACCCCTGCCAGGGAACACCTGTGACACAAGGCAGCTGCGTGGAGGGTGGCCACAAAACTCCCTCCCCTCTCGGCCGGGTTCCGGAATTCTGAGTGTGGGGAGGTTCCGTACTCTGCCTGCAGCGCCTGGGATCTCCTAGGAGCACTCCGCGCGTCTTCCCAGAGTGTCTCGTAGTGCGGGCTGCCGGGGAAAGGCGGGGGTTGGGCTAGAAATGCAGGTAGCATCTAGTGCCTCCCCCTGGACAGATGAGGTAATTAGCGGAATTCCCCCTGCCAGGGAACACCTTTGACACCAGGCAGCTGCGTGGAGGGCGGCCCCAAACCTCCCCAAAGCACTCGACCGCGTTCCGGAATTCAGAGTGTGGGGAGGTTCCGTCCTCTGTCTGCAGCGCCTGGGATCTCCTAGGAGCCCTCCGCGTGACTTCCACGAGTGTCTCCTTGTGCGGGCTGCCGGGAAAACGCGGGGGATAGGCGAGAAATGCAGGTAGCATCTAGTGCCTCCCCCTGGAGCGATGAGGTAATTAGCGGAATTCCCCATGCCAGGGAACACCTGTGACACCAGGCAGCTACTTGGAGGGCGTTCCGAAACCTCCCCCACACACTTGGCCGCGTTCCGGAATTCTGAGTGTGGCGAGGTTCCGTCATCTGTCTGCAGCGCCTGGGATCTCCTAGGAGCCCTCCGCGTGTCTTCCCCGAGTGTCTCCTAGTGTGGGCAGCCGGGGAAAGGTGGGGTTTGGGCTGGAAATGCAGGTAGCATCTAGTGTCTCCCCCTGGACAGATGATGTAATTAGCGGTCTTCTTCCTGACATGGAACACCTGTGACACCAAGCAGCTGCGTGGGGTGCAGCCCCAAACTTCCCACACGCACTCAGCCGCGTTCCAGAATTCTGAGTGTGGCGAGGATCCGTCCTCTGTGTGCATCTCCTGGGATCTCCTAGGAGCACTCCGCGTGTCTTCCCCGAGTGTCTCCTAGTGCGGGCTGCCGGGGAAAAGCAGGGGTTGTGCTAGAAATGCAGGTAACATCTAGTGCCTCCCCCTGGACAGATGAGGTAATTAGCGGACTTCCCCCTGCTAGGGAACACCTGTGACATCAAGCAGCTGTGTGGATGGCGGCCCCCAACTTCCCCCACGCACTCAGCCGCGTTCCGGAATTCTGAGTGTGGCGAGGATCCGTCCTCTGTCTGCATCTCCTGGGATCTCATAGGAGCCGTCCGCGTGTCTTCCCCTAGTGTCTCATAGTGCGGGCTGCCGTGGAAATGCGGGGTTTGGGCTGGAAATGCAGGTAGCATCTAGTTCATCCCCCTGGACTGATGAGGTATTTAGTTGAATTCCCCCTGCCTGGGAAAACCTGTGACAACAGGCATCTGCGTAGGGGGCGGCCCCAAACCTCCCCCACCCACTCGGCCGCGTTCCGGAATTCTGAGTGTGACGAGGTTCCGTCCTCTTTCTGCAGAGCCTGGGATCTCCTAGGAGCCCTCCGCATGTCTTACCCGAGTGTATCATAGAGTGGGCTGCCGAGGAAAGGCGGGGGTTGGGCTGAAAATGCAGGTAGCATCTAGTGCCTACCCCTGGAAAAAAGAGGTAATTAGCGGACTTCCCCCTGCCAGGGAACACATGTGACAGCAGGCATCTGCGTGGAGGGTGGCCCCAAACCTCCCCCATGCACTCGACCCCGTTCCGAAATTCTGAGTGTGGCGAGTATCCGTCCTCTGTCTGCAGCGCCTGGGATCTCCTAGGAGCCATTCCCGTGTCTTCCCCGAGTTCCTCTTAGTTCGGGCAGCCGGGGAAAGGCGGGGGTTTGGCTGGAAATGCAGGTAGAATCTAGTGCCTCCCCCTGGACAGATGAGGTAATTAGCGGAATTCCCACTGCCAGGGAACACCTGTGACACCAGGCAGCTGCGTGGAGGGCGGCCCCAAACCTACCCCACCCACTCGGCCGCGTTCCGAAATTCTGAGTGTGGCGAGGTTCCGTCCTCTGTCTGCAGCGCCTGGGATCTCCTAGGAGCCCTCCGGTTGTCTTCCCCGAGTGACTATTATGCGGGCTGCAGGGGAAAGTCGGGGGTTGTGCTGGAAATGCAGATAGCATCTAGTGCCTCCCCCTGGACAGATGAGGTAATTAGCGGAATTCCCCCTGCCAGGGAACACATTTGAAACCAGGCAGCTGCGTGTAGAGCGGCCACAAAACTCCCCCACGCACTCGAACCCGTTCCGGAATTCTGCGTGTGGCCAGGTACCGTCGTCTGTCTGCAGCGCCTGGGATCTCCTAAGAGCCCTTCCCATGTCTTCTCCGAGTTTCTCCTATTGCGGGCTGCCGGAGAAAGGCGGGGGTTGGGCTGGAAAGCAGGTAGCATCTAGTGCCTCCCCCTGGACAGATGAGGCAATTAGCGGAATTACACCCCTGCCAGGGAACACCTGTGACACCAGGAAGCTGCGTGGATGGTGGCCCCAAAACTCCCTCCCCACTCGGCCGGGTTCCGGAATTCTGAGTGTGGGGAGGTTCCGTACTCAGTCTGCAGCGCCTGGGATCTCCTAGGAGCACTCCGCATGTCTTCCCCGAGTGTATCCTATTGCGGGCTGCTGGGGAAAGGCGGGGGTTTGGCTAGAAATGCAGGTAGCATCTAGTGCCTCCCCCTGGACAGATGAGGTAATTAGAGGACTTCCCCCTGCTAGGGAACACCTGGGACATCAAGCAGCTGTGTGGAAGGCGGCCCCAACTCTCCCCCACCCACTCGGACGCGTTCCGGAATTCTGAGAGTGGCGAGGTTCCGTCCTCTCTCTGCAGGACCTGGGATCTCCTAGGAGCCATCCGCGTTTAATCCCCGAGTGTCTCCTAGTGCAGGCTGCCGGGGAAAGGCGGGGTTCGGCTAGAAATGCAGGTAGCATCTAGTGCCTCCCCCTGGACAGATGAGGTAATTAGCGGACTTCCCCCTGTCAGGGAACAACTGTGACATCAAGCAGCTGTGTGGATGGTGGCCCCAAACTTCCCCAACGCACTCAGCCGCGTTCCGGAATTCTGAGTGTGGCGAGGATCCGTCCTCTGTCTGCATCTCCTGGGATCTCATAGGAGCCGTCCGCGTGTCTTCCCCTAGTGTCTCATAGTGCTGGCTGCCGTGGAAATGCGGGGTTTGGGCTGGAAATGCAGGTAGCATCTAGTTCATCCCCCTGGACTGATGAGGTATTTAGTTGAATTCCCCCTGCCTGGGAAAACCTGTGACAACAGGCATCTGCGTAGTGGGCGGCCCCAAACCTCCCCCACCCACTCGGCCGCGTTCCGGAATTCTGAGTGTGACGAGGTTCCGTCCTCTTTCTGCAGAGCCTGGGATCTCCTAGGAGCCCTCCGCATGTCTTACCCGAGTGTATCATAGAGTGGGCTGCCGAGGAAAGGCGGGGGTTGGGCTGAAAATGCAGGTAGCATCTAGTGCCTACCCCTGGAAAAAAGAGGTAATTAGCGGACTTCCCCCTGCCAGGGAACACATGTGACAGCAGGCATCTGCGTGGAGGGTGGCCCCAAACCTCCCCCATGCACTCGACCCCGTTCCGAAATTTTGAGTGTGGCGAGTATCCGTCCTCTGTCTGCAGCGCCTGGGATCTCCTAGGAGCCATTCCCGTGTCTTCCCCGAGTTCCTCTTAGTTCGGGCTGCCGGGAAAAGGCGGGGGTTTGGTTGGAAATGCAGGTAGAATCTAGTGCCTTGCCCTGGACAGATGAGGTAATTAGCGGAATTCCCACTGCCAGGGAACACCTGTGACACCAGGCAGCTGCGTGGAGGGCGGCCCCAATCCTACCCCACCCACTCGGCCGCGTTCCGAAATTCTGAGTGTGGCGAGGTTCCGTCCTCTGTCTGCAGCGCCTGGGATCTCCTAGGAGCCCTCCGCATGTCTTCCCCGAGTGAGTATTATGCGGGCTGCAGGGGAAAGTCGGGGGTTGTGCTGGAAATGCAGGTAGCATCTAGTGCCTCCCCCTGGACAGATGAGGTAATTAGCGGAATTCCCCCTGCCAGGGAACACATTTGAAACCAGGCAGCTGCGTGTAGGGCGGCCACAAACCTCCCCCACGCACTCGAACCCGTTCCGGAATTCTGAGTGTCGCCAGGTACCGTCCTCTGTCTGCAGCGCCTGGGATCTCCTAGGAGCCCTCCCCGAGACTTAACAGAGTTTCTCCTAGTGCGGGTTCCGGGGAAAGGCGGGGGTAGGCCTGGAAATGCAGGTAGCATCTAGTGCCTCCCCCTGGGCAGATGAGGTATTTAGCGGACTTCCCCCTGCCAGGTAACACCTGTGACACCAGGCAGCTTCGTGGAGGGCGGCCCCAAACCTCCCACACCCATTTGGCCGCGTTCCGGAATTCTGATTGTGGCGAGGTTCCGTCCTCTGTCTGCAGCACCTGGGATCTCCGAGGAGCCATCCGCGTTTAATCCCCGAGTGTCTCCTAGTGCGGGCTGCCGGGGAAAGGCGGGGGTTGGGCTGGAAATGCAGGTAGCATCTAGTGCCTCCCGCTGGACAGATGAGGTAATTAGCGGAATTCCCCCTGCCCGGGAACACCTGTGACAACAGGCAACTGCGTGGAGGGCGGCCCCAAACCTTCCCCAAACACTCGGACGGGTTCTGGAATTCTGAGTGTGGGGAGGTTCCGTCCTCTGTCTGCAGTGCCTTGGATATCCTAGGAGCCCTCCGCGTGTCTTCCCCGAGCGTCTTCTAGTGCGGGCTGCTGGGGAAAGGCGGAGGTTGGGCTGGAAAACAGGTAGCATCTAGTGCCTCCCCCTGGACAGATGAGGTATTTAGCGGACTTCCCCCTGCCAGGTAACACCTGTGACAACAGGCAGCTTCGTGGAGGGCGGCCCCAAACCACCCACACCCATTTGGCCGCGTTCCGGAATTCTGATTGTGGCGAGGTTCCGTCCTCTGTCTGCAGCACCTGGGATCTCCTAGGAGCCATCCGCGCTTAATCCCCGAGTGTCTCCTAGTGCGGGCTGCCGGGGAAAGGCGGGGTTCGGCTAGAAATGCAGGTAGCATCTAGTGCCTCCCCCTGGACAGATGAGGTAATTAGCGGACTTCCCCCTGTCAGGGAACACCTGTGACACCAGGCAGCTGCGTGGAGGGCGGCCCCAAACCTACCCCACCCACTCGGCCGCGTTCCGAAATTCTGAGTGTGGCGAGGTTCCGTCCTCTGTCTGCAGCCCCTGGGATCTCCTAGGAGCCCTCCGGTTGTCTTCCCCGATTGACTATTATGCGGGCTGCAGGGGAAAGTCGGGGGTTGTGCTGGAAATGCAGATAGCATCTAGTGCCTCCCCCTGGACAGATGAGGTAATTAGCGGAATTCCCCCTGCCAGGGAACACATTTGAAACCAGGCAGCTGCGTGTAGGGCGGCCACAAACCTCCCCCACGCACTCGAACCCGTTCCGGAATTCTGAGTGTGGCCAGGTACCGTCCTCTGTCTGCAGCGCCTGGGATCTCCTAGGAGCCCTTCCCATGTCTTCTCCGAGTTTCTCCCATTGCGGGCTGCCGGAGAAAGGCGGGGGTTGGGCTGGAAAAGCAGGTAAAATCTAGTGCATCCCCCTGGACAGATGAGGCAATTAGCGGAATTACACCCCTGCCAGGGAACACCTGTGACACAAGGCAGCTGCGTGGAGGGTGGCCACAAAACTCCCTACCCCCTCGGCCGGGTTCCGGAATTCTGAGTGTGGGGAGGTTCCGTACTCTGCCTGCAGCGCCTGGGATCTCCTAGGAGCACTCCGCGTGTCTTCCCAGAGTGTCTCGTAGTGCGGGCTGCCGGGGAAAGGCGGGGGTTGGGCTAGAAATGCAGGTAGCATCTAGTGCCTCCCCCTGGACAGATGAGGTAATTAGCGGAATTCCCCCTGCCAGGGAACACCTTTGACACCAGGCAGCTGCGTGGAGGGCGGCCCCAAACCTCCCCAAAGCACTCGACCGCGTTCCGGAATTCTGAGTGTGGGGAGGTTCCGTCCTCTGTCTGCAGCGCCTGGGATCTCCTAGGAGCCCTCCGCGTGACTTCCACGAGTGTCTCCTTGTGCGGGCTGCCGGGAAATCACGGGGGATAGGCGAGAAATGCAGGTAGCATCTAGTGCCTCCCCCTGGAGAGATGAGGTAATTAGCGGAATTCCCCATGCCAGGGAACACCTGTGACACCAGGCAGCTGCGTGGAGGGCGTTCCGAAACCTCCCCCACACACTTGGCCGCGTTCCGGAATTCTGAGTGTGGCGAGGTTCCGTCATCTGTCTGCAGCGCCTGGGATCTCCTAGGAGCCCTCCGCGTGTCTTCCCCGAGTGTCTCCTAGTGTGGGCAGCCGGGGAAAGGTGGGGTTTGGGCTGGAAATGCAGGTAGCATCTAGTGTCTCCCCCTGGACAGATGAGGTAATTAGCGGTCTTCTTCCTGCTATGGAACACCTGTGACACCAAGCAGCTGCGTGGTGTGCGGCCCCAAACTTCCCACACGCACTCAGCCGCGTTCCAGAATTCTGAGTGTGGCGAGGATCCGTCCTCTGTGTGCATCTCCTGGGATCTCCTAGGAGCACTCCGCGTGTCTTCCCCGAGTGTCTCCTAGTGCGGGCTGCCGGGGAAAGGCAGGGGTTGTGCTAGAAATGCAGGTAACATCTAGTGCCTCCCCCTGGACAGATGAGGTAATTAGCGGACTTCCCCCTGCTAGGGAACACCTGTGACATCAAGCAGCTGTGTGGATGGCGGCCCCCAACTTCCCCCACGCACTCAGCCGCGTTCCGGAATTCTGAGTGTGGCGAGGATCCGTCCTCTGTCTGCATCTCCTGGGATCTCATAGGAGCCGTCCGCGTGTCTTCCCCTAGTGTCATAGTGCGGGCTGCCGTGGAAATGCGGGGTTTGGGCTGGAAATGCAGGTAGCATCTAGTTCATCCCCCTGGACTGATGAGGTATTTAGTTGAATTCCCCCTGCCTGGGAAAACCTGTGACAACAGGCATCTGCGTAGGGGGCGGCCCCAAACCTCCCCCACCCACTCGGCCGCGTTCCGGAATTCTGAGTGTGACGAGGTTCCGTCCTCTTTCTGCAGAGCCTGGGATCTCCTAGGAGCCCTCCGCATGTCTTACCCGAGTGTATCATAGAGTGGGCTGCCGAGGAAAGGCGGGGGTTGGGCTGAAAATGCAGGTAGAATCTAGTGCCTCCCCCTGGACAGATGAGGTAATTAGCGGAATTCCCACTGCCAGGGAACACATGTGACACCAGGCAGCTGCGTGGAGGGCGGCCCCAAAACTACCCCACCCACTCGGCCGCGTTCCGAAATTCTGAGTGTGGCGAGGTTCCGTCCTCTGTCTGCAGCGCCTGGGATCTCCTAGGAGCCCTCCGGTTGTCTTCCCCGAGTGACTATTATGCGGGCTGCAGGGGAAAGTCGGGGGTTGTGCTGGAAATGCAGATAGCATCTAGTGCCTCCCCCTGGACAGATGAGGTAATTAGCGGAATTCCCCCTGCCAGGGAACACATTTGAAACCAGGCAGCTGCGTGTAGAGCGGCCACAAAACTCCCCCACGCACTCGAACCCGTTCCGGAATTCTGCGTGTGGCCAGGTACCGTCGTCTGTCTGCAGCGAATGGGATCTCCTAGGAGCCCTTCCCATGTCTTCTCCGAGTTTCTCCTATTGCGGGCTGCCGGAGAAAGGCGGGGGTTGGGCTGGAAAAGCAGGTAGCATCTAGTGCCTCCCCCTGGACAGATGAGGCAATTAGCGGAATTACACCCCTGCCAGGGAACACCTGTGACACCAGGAAGCTGCGTGGATGGTGGCCCCAAAACTCCCTCCCCACTCGGCCGGGTTCCGGAATTCTGAGTGTGGGGAGGTTCCGTACTCAGTCTGCAGCGCCTGGGATCTCCTAGGAGCACTCCGCATGTCTTCCCCGAGTGTATCCTATTGCGGGCTGCTGGGGAAAGGCGGGGGTTTGGCTAGAAATGCAGGTAGCATCTAGTGCCTCCCCCTGGACAGATGAGGTAATTAGAGGACTTCCCCCTGCTAGGGAACACCTGGGACATCAAGCAGCTGTGTGGAAGGCGGCCCCAACTTTCCCCACCCACTCGGACGCGTTCCGGAATTCTGAGAGTGGCGAGGTTCCGTCCTCTCTCTGCAGGACCTGGGATCTCCTAGGAGCCATCCGCGTTTAATCCCCGAGTGTCTCCTAGTGCGGGCTGCTGGGGAAAGGCGGGGGTTTGGCTAGAAATGCAGGTAGCATCTAGTGCCTCCCCCTGGACTGATGAGGTATTTAGTTGAATTCCCCCTGCCTGGGAAAACCTGTGACAACAGGCATCTGCGTAGGGGGCGGCCCCAAACCTCCCCCACCCACTCGGCCGCGTTCCGGAATTCTGAGTGTGACGAGGTTCCGTCCTCTTTCTGCAGAGCCTGGGATCTCCTAGGAGCCCTCCGCATGTCTTACCCGAGTGTATCATAGAGTGGGCTGCCGAGGAAAGGCGGGGGTTGGGCTGAAAATGCAGGTAGCATCTAGTGCCTACCCCTGGAAAAAAGAGGTAATTAGCGGACTTCCCCCTGCCAGGGAACACATGTGACAGCAGGCATCTGCGTGGAGGGTGGCCCCAAACCTCCCCCATGCACTCGACCCCGTTCCGAAATTCTGAGTGTGGCGAGTATCCGTCCTCTGTCTGCAGCGCCTGGGATCTCCTAGGAGCCATTCCCGTGTCTACCCCGAGTTCCTCTTTGTTCGGGCAGCCGGGGAAAGGCGGGGGTTTGGCTGGAAATGCAGGTAGAATCTAGTGCCTCCCCCTGGACAGATGAGGTAATTAGCGGAATTCCCACTGCCAGGGAACACCTGTGACACCAGGCAGCTGCGTGGAGGGCGGCCCCAAACCTACCCCACCCACTCGGCCGCGTTCCGAAATTCTGAGTGTGGCGAGGTTCCGTCCTCTGTCTGCAGCGCCTGGGATCTCCTAGGAGCCCTCCGGTTGTCTTCCCCGAGTGACTATTATGCGGGCTGCAGGGGAAAGTCGGGGGTTGTGCTGGAAATGCAGATAGCATCTAGTGCCTCCCCCTGGACAGATGAGGTAATTAGCGGAATTCCCCCTGCCAGGGAACACATTTGAAACCAGGCAGCTGCGTGTAGAGCGGCCACAAAACTCCCCCACGCACTCGAACCCGTTCCGGAATTCTGCGTGTGGCCAGGTACCGTCGTCTGTCTGCAGCGCCTGGGATCTCCTAGGAGCCCTTCCCATGTCTTCTCCGAGTTTCTCCTATTGCGGGCTGCCGGAGAAAGGCGGGGGTTGGGCTGGAAAAGCAGGTAGCATCTAGTGCCTCCCCCTGGACAGATGAGGCAATTAGCGGAATTACACCCCTGCCAGGGAACACCTGTGACACCAGGAAGCTGCGTGGATGGTGGCCCCAAAACTCCCTCCCCACTCGGCCGGGTTCCGGAATTCTGAGTGTGGGGAGGTTCCGTACTCAGTCTGCAGCGCCTGGGATCTCCTAGGAGCCCTTCCCATGTCTTCTCCGAGTTTCTCCTATTGCGGGCTGCCGGAGAAAGGCGGGGGTTGGGCTGGAAAAGCAGGTAAAATCTAGTGCATCCCCCTGGACAGATGAGGCAATTAGCGGAATTACACCCCTGCCAGGGAACACCTGTGACACAAGGCAGCTGCGTGGAGGGTGGCCACAAAACTCCCTCCCCTCTCGGCCGGGTTCCGGAATTCTGAGTGTGGGGAGGTTCCGTACTCTGCCTGCAGCGCCTGGGATCTCCTAGGAGCACTCCGCGTGTCTTCCCAGAGTGTCTCGTAGTGCGGGCTGCCGGGGAAAGGCGGGGGTTGGGCTAGAAATGCAGGTAGCATCTAGTGCCTCCCCCTGGACAGATGAGGTAATTAGCGGAATTCCCCCTGCCAGGGAACACCTTTGACACCAGGCATCTGCGTGGAGGGCGGCCCCAAACCTCCCCAAAGCACTCGACCGCGTTCCGGAATTCTGAGTGTGGGGAGGTACCGTCCTCTGTCTGCAGCGCCTGGGATCTCCTAGGAGCCCTCCGCGTGACTTCCACGAGTGTCTCCTTGTGCGGGCTGCCGGGAAAACGCGGGGGATAGGCGAGAAATGCAGGTAGCATCTAGTGCCTACCCCTGGAGCGATGAGGTAATTAGCGGAATTCCCCATGCCAGGGAACACCTGTGACACCAGGCAGCTACTTGGAGGGCGTTCCGAAACCTCCCCCACACACTTGGCCGCGTTCCGGAATTCTGAGTGTGGCGAGGATCCGTCCTCTGTGTGCATCTCCTGGGATCTCCTAGGAGCACTCCGCGTGTCTTCCCCGAGTGTCTCCTAGTGCGGGCTGCCGGGGAAAGGCAGGGGTTGTGCTAGAAATGCAGGTAACATCTAGTGCCTCCCCCTGGACAGATGAGGTAATTAGCGGACTTCCCCCTGCTAGGGAACACCTGTGACATCAAGCAGCTGTGTGGATGGCGGCCCCCAACTTCCCCCACGCACTCAGCCGCGTTCCGGAATTCTGAGTGTGGCGAGGATCCGTCCTCTGTCTGCATCTCCTGGGATCTCATAGGAGCCGTCCGCGTGTCTTCCCCTAGTGTCTCATAGTGCGGGCTGCCGTGGAAATGCGGGGTTTGGGCTGGAAATGCAGGTAGCATCTAGTTCATCCCCCTGGACTGATGAGGTATTTAGTTGAATTCCCCCTGCCTGGGAAAACCTGTGACAACAGGCATCTGCGTAGGGGGCGGCCCCAAACCTCCCCCACCCACTCGGCCGCGTTCCGGAATTCTGAGTGTGACGAGGTTCCGTCCTCTTTCTGCAGAGCCTGGGATCTCCTAGGAGCCCTCCGCATGTCTTACCCGAGTGTATCATAGAGTGGGCTGCCGAGGAAAGGCGGGGGTTGGGCTGAAAATGCAGGTAGCATCTAGTGCCTACCCCTGGAAAAAAGAGGTAATTAGCGGACTTCCCCCTGCCAGGGAACACATGTGACAGCAGGCATCTGCGTGGAGGGTGGCCCCAAACCTCCCCCATGCACTCGACCCCGTTCCGAAATTCTGAATGTGGCGAGTATCCGTCCTCTGTCTGCAGCGCCTGGGATCTCCTAGGAGCCATTCCCGTGTCTTCCCCGAGTTCCTCTTAGTTCGGGCTGCCGGGGAAAGGCGGGGGTTTGGCTGGAAATGCAGGTAGAATCTAGTGCCTCCCCCTGGACAGATGAGGTAATTAGCGGAATTCCCACTGCCAGGGAACACCTGTGACACCAGGCAGCTGCGTGGAGGGCGGCCCCAAACCTACCCCACCCACTCGGCCGCGTTCCGAAATACTGAGTGTGGCGAGGTTCCGTCCTCTGTCTGCAGCGCCTGGGATCTCCTAGGAGCCCTCCGCGTGTCTTCCCCAAGTGACTATTATGCGGGCTGCAGGGGAAAGTCGGGGGTTGTGCTGGAAATGCAGGTAGCATCTAGTGCCTCCCCCTGGACAGATGAGGTAATTAGCGGAATTCCCCCTGCCAGGGAACTCATTTGAAAACAGGCAGCTGCGTGTAAGGCGGCCACAAACCTCCCCCACGCACTCGAACCCGTTCCGGAATTCTGAGTTTCGCCAGGTACCGTCCTCTGTCTGCAGGGACTGGGATCTCCTAGGAGCCCTCCCCGAGACTTCCCAGAGTTTCTCCTAGTGCGGGTTCCGGGGAAAGGCGGGGGTAGGCCTGGAAATGCAGGTAGCATCTAGTGCCTCCCCCTGGACAGATGAGGTATTTAGCGGACTTCCCCCTGCCAGGTAACACCTGTGACACCAGGCAGCTTCGTGGAGGGCGGCCCCAAACCTCCCACACCATTTGGCCACGTTCCGGAATTCTGATTGTGGCGAGGTTCCGTCCTCTGTCTGCAGCACCTGGGATCTCCGAGGAGCCATCCGCGTTTAATCCCCGAGTGTCTCCTAGTGCGGGCTGCCTGGGAAAGGCGGGGGTTGGGCTGGAAATGCAGGTAGCATCTAGTGCCTCCCGCTGGACAGATGAGGTAATTAGCGGAATTCCCCCTGCCAGGGAACACCTTTGACACCAGGCAGCTGCGTGGAGGGCGGCCCCAAACCTCCCCCAAGGACTCGACCGCGTTCCGGAATTCTGAGTGTGGGGAGGTTCCGTCCTCTGTCTGCAGCGCCTGGGATCTCCTAGGAGCCTTCCGCGTGACTTCCACGAGTGTCTCCTTGTGCGGGCTGCCGGGAAAACGCGGGGGATAGGCTAGAAATGCAGGTAGCATCTAGTGCCTCCCCCTGGACAGATGAGGTAATTAGCGGACTTCCCCCTGTCAGGGAACACATGTGACACCAGGCAGCTGCGTGGAGGGCGTTCCCAAACCTCCCCCACACACTTGGCCGCGTTCCGGAATTCTGATTGTGGCGAGGTTCCATCCTCTGTCTGCAGCACCTGGGATCTCCTAGGAGCCATCCGCGTTTAATCCCCGAGTGTCTCCTAGTGCGGGCTGCCGGGGAAAGGCGGGGTTCGGCTAGAAATGCAGGTAGCATCTAGTGCCTCCCCCTGGACAGATGAGGTAATTAGCGGACTTCCCCCTGTCAGGGAACACCTGTGACACCAGGCAGCTGCGTGGAGGGCGGCCCCAAACCTACCCCACCCACTTGGCCGCGTTCCGAAATTCTGAGTGTGGCGAGGTTCCGTCCTCTGTCTGCAGCGCCTGGGATCTCCTAGGAGCCCTCCGTGTGTCTTCCCCGAGTGACTATTATGCGGGCTGCAGGGGAAAGTCGGGGGTTGTGCTGGAAATGCAGATAGCATCTAGTGCCTCCCCCTGGACAGATGAGGTAATTAGCGGAATTCCCCCTGCCAGGGAACACATTTGAAACCAGGCAGCTGCTTGTAGGGTGGCCACAAACCTCCCCCACGCACTCGAACCCGTTCCGGAATTCTGAGTGTGGCCAGGTACCGTCCTCTGTCTGCAGCGCCTGGGATCTCCTAGGAGCCCTTCCCATGTCTTCTCCGAGTTTCTCCTATTGCGGGCTGCCGGAGAAAGGCGGGGGTTGGGCTGGAAAAGCAGGTAAAATCTAGTGCATCCCCCTGGACAGATGAGGTAATTAGCGGAATTACACCCCTGCCAGGGAACACCTGTGACACAAGGCAGCTGCGTGGAGGGTGGCCCCAAAACTCCCTCCCCACTCGGCCGGGTTCCGGAATTCTGAGTGTGGGGAGGTTCCGTACTCAGTCTGCAGCGCCTGGGATCTCCTAGGAGCACTCCGCATGTCTTCCCCGAGTGTATCCTATTGCGGGCTGCTGGGGAAAGGCGGGGGTTGGGCTAGAAATGCAGGTAGCATCTAGTGCCTCCCCCTGGACAGATGAGGTAATTAGAGGACTTCCCCCTGCTAGGGAACACCTGGGACATCAAGCAGCTGTGTGGATGGCGGCCCCAACTCTCCCCCACCCACTCGGACGCGTTCCGGAATTCTGAGAGTGGCGAGGTTCCGTCCTCTCTCTGCAGCACCTGGGATCTCCTAGGAGCCATCCGCGTGTCTTCCCCGAGTTTCTCCTAGTGCGGGCTGACAGGGAGAGGCGGGGGTTGGGCTAGAAATGCAGGTAGCTTCTAGTGCCTACCACTGGACATATGAGGTAATTAGCGGAATTCCCCCTGCCAGGGAACACCTTTGACACCAGGCAGCTTTGTGGAGGGCGGCCCCAAACCTCCCCCAAGGACTCGACCGCGTTCCGGAATTCTGAGTGTGGGGAGGTTCCGTCCTCTGTCTGCAGCGCCTGGGATCTCCTAGGAGCCTTCCGCGTGACTTCCACGGGTGTCTCCCTGTGCGGGCTGCCGGGAAAACGCGGGGGATAGGCTAGAAATGCAGGTAGCATCTAGTGCCTCCCCCTGGACAGATGAGGTAATTAGCGGAATTCCCCATGCCATGGAACACCTGTGACACCAGGCAGCTGCGTGGAAGGCGTTCCCAAACCTCCCCCACACACTTGGCCGCGTTCCGGAATTCTGATTGTGGCGAGGTTCCATCCTCTGTCTGCAGCACCTGGGATCTCCTAGGAGCCATCCGCGTTTAATCCCCGAGTGTCTCCTAGTGCGGGCTGCCGGGGAAAGGCGGGGTTCGGCTAGAAATGCAGGTAGCATCTAGTGCCTCCCCCTGGACAGATGAGGTAATTAGCGGACTTCCCCCTGTCAGGGAACACCTGTGACACCAGGCAGCTGCGTGGAGGGCGGCCCCAAACCTACCCCACCCACTCGGCCGCGTTCCGAAATTCTGAGTGTGGCGAGGTTCCGTCCTCTGTCTGCAGCGCCTGGGATCTCCTAGGAGCCCTCCGTGTGTCTTCCCCGAGTGACTATTATGCGGGCTGCAGGGGAAAGTCGGGGGTTGTGCTGGAAATGCAGATAGCATCTAGTGCCTCCCCCTGGACAGATGAGGTAATTAGCGGAATTCCCCCTGCCAGGGAACACATTTGAAAACAGGCAGCTGCGTGTAGGGCGGCCACAAACCTCCCCCACGCACTCGATCCCGTTCCGGAATTCTGAGTGTCGCCAGGTACCGTCCTCTGTCTGCAGGGACTGGGATCTCCTAGGAGCCCTCCCCAGGACTTCCCAGAGTTTCTCCTAGTGCGGGTTCCGGGGAAAGCGGGGGTAGGCCTGGAAATGCAGGTAGCATCTAGTGCCTCCCCCTGGACAGATGAGGTATTTAGCGGACTTCCCCCTGCCAGGTAACACCTGTGACACCAGGCAGCTTCGTGGAGGGCGGCCCCAAACCTCCCACACCATTTGGCCGCGTTCCGGAATTCTGATTGTGGCGAGGTTCCGTCCTCTGTCTGCAGCACCTGGGATCTCCGAGGAGCCATCCGCGTTTAATCCCCGAGTGTCTCCTAGTGCGGGCTGCCGGGGAAAGGCGGGGGATGGGCTGGAAATGCAGGTAGCATCTAGTGCCTCCCGCTGGACAGATGAGGTAATTAGCGGAATTCCCCATGCCATGGAACACCTGTGACACCAGGCTGCTGCGTGGAGGGCGTTCCCAAACCTCCCCCACACACTTGGCCGCGTTCCGGAATTCTGATTGTGGCGAGGTTCCATCCTCTGTCTGCAGCACCTGGGATCTCCTAGGAGCCATCCGCGTTTAATCCCCGAGTGTCTCCTAGTGCGGGCTGCCGGGGAAAGGCGGGGTTCGGCTAGAAATGCAGGTAGAATCTAGTGCCTCCCCCTGGACAGATGAGGTAATTAGCGGACTTCCCCCTGTCAGGGAACACCTGTGACACCAGGCAGCTGCGTGGAGGGCGGCCCCAAACCTACCCCACCCACTTGGCCGCGTTCCGAAATTCTGAGTGTGGCGAGGTTCCGTCCTCTGTCTGCAGCGCCTGGGATCTCCTAGGAGCCCTCCGTGTGTCTTCCCCGAGTGACTATTATGCGGGCTGCAGGGGAAAGTCGGGGGTTGTGCTGGAAATGCAGATAGCATCTAGTGCCTCCCCCTGGACAGATGAGGTAATTAGAGGACTTCCCCCTGCTAGGGAACACCTGGGACATCAAGCAGCTGTGTGGATGGCGGCCCCAACGCTCCCCCACCCACTCGGACGCGTTCCGGAATTCTGAGAGTGGCGAGGTTCCGTCCTCTCTCTGCAGCACCTGGGATCTCCTAGGAGCCATCCGCGTGTCTTCCCCGAGTTTCTCCTAGTGCGGGCTGACAGGGAGAGGCGGGGGTTGGGCTAGAAATGCAGGTAGCTTCTAGTGCCTACCACTGGACATATGAGGTAATTAGCGGAATTCCCCCTGCCAGGGAACACCTTTGACACCAGGCAGCTGCGTGGAGGGCGGCCCCAAACCTCCCCCAAGGACTCGACCGCGTTCCGGAATTCTGAGTGTGGGGAGGTTCCGTCCTCTGTCTGCAGCGCCTGGGATCTCCTAGGAGCCCTCCGCGTTACTTCCACGAGTGTCTCCTTTTGCGGGCTGCCGGGAAAACGCGGGGGATAGGCTAGAAATGCAGGTAGCATCTAGTGCCTCCCCCTGGACGGATGAGGTAATTAGCGGAATTCCTCATGCCATGGAACACCTGTGACACCAGGCAGCTGCGTGGAGGGCGTTCCCAAACCTCCCCCACACACTTGGCCGCGTTCCGGAATTCTGAGTGTGGGGAGGATCCGTCCTCTGTGTGCATCTCCTGGGATCTCCTAGGAGCACTCCGCGTGTCTTCCCCGAGCGTCTTCTAGTGCGGGCTGCTGGGGAAAGGCGGAGGTTGGGCTGGAAATACAGGTAGCATCTAGTGCCTCCCCCTGGACAGATGAGGTATTTAGCGGACTTCCCCCTGTCAGGGAACACCTGTGACACCAGGCAGCTGTGTGGAGGGCGGCCCCAAACCTACCCCACCCACTCGGCCGCGTTCCGAAATTCTGAGTGTGGCGAGGTTCCGTCCTCTGTCTGCAGCGCCTGGGATCTCCTAGGAGCCCTCCGTGTGTCTTCCCCGAGTGATTATTATGCGGGCTGCAGGGGAAAGTCGGGGGTTGTGCTGGAAATGCAGATAGCATCTAGTGCCTCCCCCTGGACAGATGAGGTAATTAGCGGAATTCCCCCTGCCAGGGAACACATTTGAAACCAGGCAGCTGCGTGTAGGGCGGCCACAAACCTCCCCCACGCACTCGAACCCGTTCCGGAATTCTGAGTGTGGCCAGGTACCGTCCTCTGTCTGCAGCGCCTGGGATCTCCTAGGAGCCCTTCCCATGTCTTCTCCGAGTTTCTCCTATTGCGGGCTGCCGGAGAAAGGCGGGGGTTGGATTGGAAAAGCAGGTAAAATCTAGTGCATCCCCCTGGACAGATGAGGCAATTAGCGGAATTACACCCCTGCCAGGGAACACCTGTGACACAAGGCAGCTGCGTGGAGGGTGGCCACAAAACTCCCTCCCCTCTCGGCCGGGTTCCGGAATTCTGAGTGTGGGGAGGTTCCGTACTCTGCCTGCAGCGCCTGGGATCTCCTAGGAGCACTCCGCGTGTCTTCCCAGAGTGTCTCGTAGTGCGGGCTGCCGGGGAAAGGCGGGGGATGGGCTAGAAATGCAGGTAGCATCTAGTGCCTCCCCCTGGACAGATGAGGTAATTAGCGGAATTCCCCCTGCCAGGGAACACCTTTGACACCAGGCAGCTGCGTGGAGGGCGGCCCCAAACTTCCCCAAAGCACTAGACCGCGTTCCGGAATTCTGAGTGTGGGGAGGTTCCGTCCTCTGTCTGCAGCGCCTGGGATCTCCTAGGAGCCTTCCGCGTGACTTCCACGAGTGTCTCCTTGTGCGGGCTGCCGGGAAAACGCGGGGGATAGGCGAGAAATGCAGGTAGCATCTAGTGCCTCCCCCTGGAGAGATGAGGTATTTAGCGGAATTCCCCATGCCAGGGAACACCTGTGACACCAGGCAGCTGCGTGGAGTGCGTTCCGAAACCTCCCCCACACACTTGGCCGCGTTCCGGAATTCTGACTGTGGCGAGGTTCCGTCATCTGTCTGCAGCGCCTGGGATCTCCTAGGAGCCCTCCGCGTGTCTTCCCCGAGTGTCTCCTAGTGTGGGCAGCCGGGGAAAGGTGGGGTTTGGGCTGGAAATGCAGGTAGCATATAGTGTCTCCCCCTGGACAGATGAGGTAATTAGCGGTCTTCTTCCTGCCATGGAACACCTGTGACACCAAGCAGCTGCGTGGGGTGCGGCCCCAAACTTCCCACACGCACTCAGCCGCGTTCCAGAATTCTGAGTGTGGCGAGGATCCGTCCTCTGTGTGCATCTCCTGGGATCTCCTAGGAGCACTCCGCGTGTCTTCCCCGAGTGTCTCCTAGTGCGGGCTGCCGGGGAAAGGCAGGGGTTGTGCTAGAAAAGCAGGTAACATCTAGTGCCTCCCCCTGGACAGATGAGGTAATTAGCGGACTTCCCCCTGCTAGGGAACACCTGTGACATCAAGCAGATGTGTGGATGGCGGCCCCAAACTTCCCCCACGCACTCAGCCACGTTCCGGAATTCTGAGTGTGGCGAGGATCCGTCCTCTGTCTGCATCACCTGGGATCTCATAGGAGCCGTCCGCGTGTCTTCCCCTAGTGTCTCATAGTGCGGGCTGCCGTGGAAATGCGGGGTTTGGGCTGGAAATGCAGGTAGCATCTAGTTCATCCCCCTGGACTGATGAGGTATTTAGTTGAATTCCCCCTGCCTGGGAAAACCTGTGACAACAGGCATCTGCGAAGTGGGCGGCCCCAAACATCCCCCACACACTCGGCCGCGTTCCGGAATTCTGAGTTTGACGAGGTTCCGTCCTCTTTCTGCAGAGCCTGGGATCTCCTAGGAGCCCTCCTCATGTCTTACCCGAGTGTATCATAGAGTGGGCTGCCGAGGAAAGGCGGGGGTTGGGCTGAAAATGCAGGTAGCATCTAGTGCCTACCCCTGGAAAAAAGAGGTAATTAGCGGACTTCCCCCTGCCAGGGAACACATGTGACAGCAGGCATCTGCGTGGAGGGTGGCCCCAAACCTCCCCCATGCACTCGACCCCGTTCCGAAATTCTGAGTGTGGCGAGTATCCGTCCTCTGTCTGCAGCGCCTGGGATCTCCTAGGAAACATTCCCGTGTCTTCCCCGAGTTCCTCTTAGTTCGGGCTGCCGGGGAAATGCGGGGGATTTGCTGGAAATGCAGGTAGAATCTAGTGCCTCCCCCTGGACAGATGAGGTAATTAGCGGAATTCCCACTGCCAGGGAACACCTGTGACACCAGGCAGCTGCGTGGAGTGCGGCCCCAAACCTACCCCACCCACTCGGCCGCGTTCCGAAATTCTGAGTGTGGCGAGGTTCCGTCCTCTGTCTGCAGCGCCTGGGATCTCCTAGGAGCCCTCCGGTTGTCTTCCCCGAGTGACTATTATGCGGGCTGCAGGGGAAAGTCGGGGGTTGTGCTGGAAATGCAGATAGCATCTAGTGCCTCCCCCTGGAAAGATGAGGTAATTAGCGGAATTCCCCCTGCCAGGGAACACATTTGAAACCAGGCAGCTGCGTGTAGAGCGGCCACAAAACTCCCCCACGCACTCGAACCCGTTCCGGAATTCTGCGTGTGGCCAGGTACCGTCGTCTGTCTGCAGCGCCTGGGATCTCCTAGGAGCCCTTCCCATGTCTTCTCCGAGTTTCTCCTATTGCGGGCTGCCGGAGAAAGGCGGGGTTTGGGCTGGAAAAGCAGGTAGCATCTAGTGCCTCCCCCTGGACAGATGAGGCAATTAGCGGAATTACACCCCTGCCAGGGAACACCTGTGACACCAGGCAGCTGCGTGGAGGGTGGCCCCAAAACTCCCTCCCCACTCGGACGGGTTACGGAATTCTGAGTGTTGGGAGGTTCCGTACTCAGTCTGCAGCGCCTGGGATCTCCTAGGAGCACTCCGCATGTCTTCCCCGAGTGTATACTATTGCGGGCTGCTGGGGAAAGGCGGGGGTTTGGCTAGAAATGCAGGTAGCATCTAGTGCCTCCCCCTGGACAGATGAGGTAATTAGAGGACTTCCCCCTGCTAGGGAACACCTGGGACATCAAGCAGCTTTGTGGATGGCGGCCCCAACTCTCCCCCACCCACTCGGACGCGTTCCGGAATTCTGAGAGTGGCGAGGTTCCGTCCTCTCTCTGCAGCACCTGGGATCTCCTAGGAGCCATCCGCGTGTCTTCCCCGAGTTTCTCCTAGTGCGGGCTGACAGGGAGAGGCGGGGGTTGGACTAGAAATGCAGGTAGCTTCTAGTGCCTACCACTGGACATATGAGGTAATTAGCGGAATTCCCCCTGCCAGGGAACACCTTTGACACCAGGCAGCTGCGTGGAGGGCGGCCCCAAACCTCCCCCAAGGACTAGACCGCGTTCCGTAATTCTGAGTGTGGGGAGGTTCCGTCCTCAGTCTGCAGCGCCTGGGATCTCCTAGGAGCCCTCCGCGTGACTTCCACGAGTGTCTCCTTGTGCGGGCTGCCGGGAAAACGCGGGGGATAGGCTAGAAATGCAGGTAGCATCTAGTGCCTCCCCCTGGACAGATGAGGTAATTAGCGGAATTCCCCATGCCATGGAACACCTGTGACACCAGGCAGCTGCGTGGAGGGCGTTCCCAAACCTCCCCCACACACTTGGCCGCGTTCCGGAATTCTGAGTGTGGGGAGGTTCCGTCCTCTGTCTGCAGCGCCTGGGATCTCCTAGGAGCCCTACGCGTGACTTCCACGAGTGTCTCCTTGTGCGGGCTGCCGGGAAAACGCGGGGGATAGGCTAGAAATGCAGGTAGCATCTAGTGCCTCCCCCTGGACAGATGAGGTAATTAGCGGTATTCTTACTGCCATGGAACACCTGTGAAACCAAGCAGCTGCGTGGGGTGCGGCCCCAAACTTCCCCCACGCACTCAGCCGCGTTCCGGAATTCTGAGTGTGGCGAAGATCCGTCCTCTGTCTGCATCTCCTGGGATCTCATAGGAGCCGTCCGCGTGTCTTCCCCTAGTGTAACATATTGCGGGCTGCAGTGGAAATGCGTGGTTTGGGCAGGAAATGCAGGTAGCATCTAGTTCATCCCCCTGGACTGATGAGGTATTTAGTTGAATTCCCTCTGCCTGGGAAAACCTGTGACAACAGGCATCTGCGTGGGGTGCGGCCCCAAACCTCCCCCATGCACTCGAACCCGTTCCGAAATTCTGAGTGTGGCGAGTTTCCGTCCTCTGTCTGCAGCGCCTGGGATCTCCTAGGAGCCCTTCCCGTGTCTTCCCCGAGTTCCTCCTAGTGCGGGCTGCCGGGGAAATGCGGGGGTTGGGCTGGAAATGCAGGTAGAATCTAGTGCCTCCCCCTGTACAGATGAGGTAATTAGCGGAATTCCCACTGCCAGGGAACACCTGTGACACCAGGCAGCTGCGTGGAGGGCGGCCCCAAACCTACCCCAACCACTCGGCCGCGTTCCGAAATTCTGAGTGTGGCGAGGTTCCGTCCTCTGTCTGCAGCGCCTGGGATCTCCTAGGAGCCCTCCGCGTGTCTTCCCCGAGTGACTATTATGCGGGCAGCAGGGGAAAGTCAGGGGTTGTGCTGGAAATGCAGGTAGCATCTAGTGCCTCCCCCTGGACAGATGAGGTAATTAGCGGAATTCCCCCTGCCAGGGGACACATTTGAAAACAGGCAGCTGCGTGTAGGGCGGCCCCAAACCTCCCAAACCCATTTGGCCGCGTTCCGGAATTCTGGGTGTGGGGAGGTTCCGTCCTCTGTCTGCAGCGCCTTGGATATCCTAGGAGCCCTCCGCGTGTCTTCCCCGAGCGTCTTCTAGTGCGGGCTTCCGGGGAAAAGAGGGGGTTAGGCTGGAAATGCAGGTAGCATCTAGTGCCTCCCTCTGGACAGATGAGGTATTTAGCGGACTTCCCCCTGCCAGGGAACACCTGTGAAACCAGGCAGCTTCGTGGAGGGCGGCCCCAAACCTCCCCAACCCTCTCGTCCGTGTTCCGGAATTCTGATTGTGGTGAGCTTCCGTCCTCTGTCTGCAGCGCCTGGGATCTCCTAGGAGCCATCCGCGTTTAATCCCCGAGTTTCTCCTTGTGCGGGCTGCCGGGGAAAGGCGGGGTTCGGCTAGAAATGCAGGTAGCATCTAGTGCCTCACCCTGGACAGATGAGGTAATTAGCGGACTTCCCCCTGTCAGGGAACACCTGTGAACCCAGGCAGCTTTGTGGATGGCAGCACCAAACCTCCCCCACCCCCTCGGCCGCGTTCCGGAATTCTGAGTGTGGCGAGATTCCGTCCTCCCTCTGCAGCAGCTGGGAACTCATAGGAGCCATCCGCGTGTCTTCCCCGAGTTTCTCCTAGGGCGGGCTGCATGGTACAGGCTGGGTTGGGCTGGAAACGCAGGTAAAATCTAGTGCATCCCCCTGGACAGATGAGGCAATTAGCGGAATTACACCCCTGCCAGGGAACACCTGTGACACAAGGCAGCTGCGTGGAGGGTGGCCACAAAACTCCCTCCCCTCTCGGCCGGGTTCCGGAATTCTGAGTGTGGGGAGGTTCCGTACTCTGCCTGCAGCGCCTGGGATCTCCTAGGAGCACTCCGCGTGTCTTCCCAGAGTGACTCGTAGTGCGGGCTGCCGGGGAAAGGTGGGGGTTGGGCTAGAAATGCAGGTAGCATCTAGTGCCTCCCCCTGGACAGATGAGGTAATTAGCGGAATTCCCCCTGCCAGGGAACACCTTTGACACCAGGCAGCTGCGTGGAGGGCGGCCCCAAAGCTCACCAAAGCACTCGACCGCGTTCCGGAATTCTGTGTGGGGAGGTTCCGTCCTCAGTCTGCAGCGCCTGGGATCTCCTAGGAGCCCTCCGCGTGACTTCCACGAGTGTCTCCTTGTGCGGGCTGCCGGGAAAACGCGGGGGATAGGCTAGAAATGCAGGTAGCATCTAGTGCCTCCCCCTGGACAGATGAGGTAATTAGCGGAATTCCCCATGCCATGGAACACCTGTGACACCAGGCAGCTGCGTGGAGGGCGTTCCCAAACCTCCCCCACACACTTGGCCTCGTTCCGGAATTCTGAGTGTGGGGAGGTTCCGTCCTCTGTCTGCAGCGCCTGGGATCTCCTTGGAGCCCTACGCGTGACTTCCACGAGTGTCTCCTTGTGCGGGCTTCCGGGAAAACGCGGGGGATAGGCTAGAAATGCAGGTAGCATCTAGTGCCTCCCCCTGGACAGATGAGGTAATTAGCGGTATTCTTACTGCCATGGAACACCTGTGACACCAAGCAGCTGCGTGGGGTGCGGCCCCAAACTTCCCCCACGCACTCAGCCGCGTTCCGGAATTCTGAGTGTGGCGAAGATCCGTCCTCTGTCTGCATCTCCTGGGATCTCATAGGAGCCGTCCGCGTGTCTTCCCCTAGTGTAACATATTGCGGGCTGCAGTGGAAATGCGGGGTTTGGGCAGGAAATGCAGGTAGCATCTAGTTCATCCCCCTGGACTGATGAGGGTATTTAGTTGAATTCCCTCTGCCTGGGAAAACCTGTGACAACAGGCATCTGCGTGGGGTGCGGCCCCAAACCTCCCCCATGCACTCGAACCCGTTCCGAAATTCTGAGTGTGGCGAGTTTCCGTCCTCTGTCTGCAGCGCCTGGGATCTCCTAGGAGCCCTTCCCGTGTCTTCCCCGAGTTCCTCCTAGTGCGGGCTGCCGGGGAAATGCGGGGGTTGGGCTGGAAATGCAGGTAGAATCTAGTGCCTCCCCCTGGACAGATGAGGTAATTAGCGGAATTCCCACTGCCAGGGAACACCTGTGACACCAGGCAGCTGCGTGGAGGGCGGCCCCAAACCTACCCCACCCACTCGGCCGCGTTCCGAAATTCTGAGTGTGGCGAGGTTCCGTCCTCTGTCTGCAGCGCCTGGGATCTCCTAGGAGCCCTCCGCGTGTCTTCCCCGAGTGACTATTATGCGGGCAGCAGGGGAAAGTCGGGGGTTGTGCTGGAAATGTAGGTAGCATCTAGTGCCTCCCCCTGGACAGATGAGGTAATTAGCGGAATTCTCCCTGCCAGGGAACACATTTGAAAACAGGCAGCTGCGTGTAGGGCGGCCCCAAACCTCCCAAACCCATTTGGCCGCGTTCCGGAATTCTGATTGTGGCGAGGTTCCGTCCTCTGTCTGCAGCACCTGGGATCTCCTAGGAGCCATCCGCGTTTAATCCCCGAGTGTCTCCTAGTGCGGGCTGCCGGGGAAAGGCGGGGGTTGGGCTGGAAATGCAGGTAGCATCTAGTGCCTCCCGCTGGACAGATGAGGTAATTAGCGGAATTCCCCCTGCACGGGAACACCTGTGACACCAGGCAACTGCGTGGAGGGCGGCCCCAAACCTTCCCCAAACACTCGGCCGGGTTCCGGAATTCTGGGTGTGGGGAGGTTCCGTCCTCTGTCTGCAGCGCCTTGGATATCCTAGGAGCCCTCCGCGTGTCTTCCCCGAGCGTCTTCTAGTGCGGGCTTCCGGGGAAAAGAGGGGGTTAGGCTGGAAATGCAGGTAGCATCTAGTGCTTCCCTCTGGACAGATGAGGTATTTAGCGGACTTCCCCCTGCCAGGGAACACCTGTGAAACCAGGCAGCTTCGTGGAGGGCGGCCCCAAACCTCCCCAACCCACTCGTCCGTGTTCCGGAATTCTGATTGTGGCGAGCTTCCGTCCTCTGTCTGCAGCGCCTGGGATCTCCTAGGAGCCATTCGCGTTTAATCCCCGAGTGTCTCCTAGTGCGGGCTGCCGGGGAAAGGCGGGGTTCGGCTAGAAATGCAGGTAGCATCTAGTGCCTCCCCCTGGACAGATGAGGTAATTAGCGGACTTCCCCCTGTCAGGGAACACCTGTGAACACAGGCAGCTTTGTGGATGGCAGCACCAAACCTCCCCCACCCCCTCGGCCGCGTTCCGGAATTCTGAGTGTGGCGAGATTCCGTCCTCCCTCTGCAGCAGCTGGGAACTCATAGGAGCCATTTGCGTGTCTTCCCCGAGTTTCTCCTAGTGCAGGATGCATGGTACAGGCTGGGTTGGGCTGGAAACGCAGGTAAAATCTAGTGCATCCCCATGGACAGATGAGGCAATTAGCGGAATTACACCCCTGCCAAGGAACACCTGTGACACAAGGCAGCTGCGTGGAGGGTGGCCACAAAACTCCCTCCCCTCTCGGCCGGGTTCCGGAATTCTGAGTGTGGGGAGGTTCCGTACTCTGCCTGCAGCGCCTGGGATCTCCTAGGAGCACTCCGCGTGTCTTCCCAGAGTGTCTCGTAGTGCGGGCTGCCGGGGAAAGGCGGGGGTTGGGCTAGAAATGCAGGTAGCATCTAGTGCCTCCCCCTGGACAGATGAGGTAATTAGCGGAATTCCCCCTGCCAGGGAACACCTTTGACACCAGGCAGCTGCGTGGAGGGCGGCCCCAAAGCTCACCAAAGCACTCGACCGCGTTCCGGAATTCTGAGTGTGGGGAGGTTCCGTCCTCTGTCTGCAGCACCTGGGATCTCCTAGGAGCCCTCCGCGTGACTTCCACGAGTGTCTCCTTGTGCGGGCTGCCGGGAAAACGCGGGGGATAGGCTAGAAATGCAGGTAGCATCTAGTGCCTCCCCCTGGACAGATGAGGTAATTAGCGGTCTTCTTCCTGCCATGGAACACATGTGACACCAAGCAGCTCGTGGGGTGCGTCCCCAAACTTCCCCCACGCACTCGGCCGCGTTCCAGAATTCTGAGTGTGGCTTGGATCCGTCCTCTGTGTGCATCTCCTGGGATCTCCTAGGAGCACTCCGCGTGTCTTCCCCGAGTGTCTCCTAGTGCGGGCTGCCGGGGAAAGGCAGGGGTTGTGCTAGAAATGCAGGTAACATCTAGTGCCTCCCCCTGGACAGATGAGGTAATTAGCGGACTTCCCCCTGCTAGGGAACACCTGGGACATCAAGCAGCTGTGTGGATGGCGGCCCCAACTCTCCCCCACCCACTCGGACGCGTTCCGGAATTCTGAGAGTGGCGAGGTTCCGTCCTCTCTCTGCAGCACCTGGGATCTCCTAGGAGCCATCCGCGTGTCTTCCCCGAGTTTCTCCTAGTGCGGGCTGACAGGGAGAGGCGGGGGTTGGACTAGAAATGCAGGTAGCTTCTAGTGCCTACCACTGGACATATGAGGTAATTAGCGGAATTCCCCCTGCCAGGGAACACCTTTGACACCAGGCAGCTGCGTGGAGGGCGGCCCCAAACCTCCCCCAAGGACTAGACCGCGTTCCGTAATTCTGAGTGTGGGGAGGTTCCGTCCTCAGTCTGCAGCGCCTGGGATCTCCTAGGAGCCCTCCGCGTGACTTCCACGAGTGTCTCCTTGTGCGGGCTGCCGGGAAAACGCGGGGGATAGGCTAGAAATGCAGGTAGCATCTAGTGCCTCCCCCTGGACAGATGAGGTAATTAGCGGAATTCCCCATGCCATGGAACACCTGTGACACCAGGCAGCTGCGTGGAGTGCGTTCCCAAACCTCCCCCACACACTTGGCCGCGTTCCGGAATTCTGAGTGTGGGGAGGTTCCGTCCTCTGTCTGCAGCGCCTGGGATCTCCTAGGAGCCCTACGCGTGACTTCCACGAGTGTCTCCTTGTGCGGGCTGCCGGGAAAACGCGGGGGATAGGCTAGAAATGCAGGTAGCATCTAGTGCCTCCCCCTGGACAGATGAGGTAATTAGCAGTATTCTTACTGCCATGGAACACCTGTGAAACCAAGCAGCTGCGTGGGGTGCGGCCCCAAACTTCCCCCATGCACTCAGCCGCGTTCCGGAATTCTGAGTGTGGCGAAGATCCGTCCTCTGTCTGCATCTCCTGGGATCTCATAGGAGCCGTCCGCGTGTCTTCCCCTAGTGTAACATATTGCGGGCTGCAGTGGAAATGCGTGGTTTGGGCAGGAAATGCAGGTAGCATCTAGTTCATCCCCCTGGACTGATGAGGTATTTAGTTGAATTCCCTCTGCCTGGGAAAACCTGTGACAACAGGCATCTGCGTGGGGTGCGGCCCCAAACCTCCCCCATGCACTCGAACCCGTTCCGAAATTCTGAGTGTGGCGAGTTTCCGTCCTCTGTCTGCAGCGCCTGGGATCTCCTAGGAGCCCTTCCCGTGTCTTCCCCGAGTTCCTCCTAGTGCGGGCTGCCGGGGAAATGCGGGGGTTGGGCTGGAAATGCAGGTAGAATCTAGTGCCTCCCCCTGTACAGATGAGGTAATTAGCGGAATTCCCACTGCCAGGGAACACCTGTGACACCAGGCAGCTGCGTGGAGGGCGGCCCCAAACCTACCCCAACCACTCGGCCGCGTTCCGAAATTCTGAGTGTGGCGAGGTTCCGTCCTCTGTCTGCAGCGCCTGGGATCTCCTAGGAGCCCTCCGCGTGTCTTCCCCGAGTGACTATTATGCGGGCAGCAGGGGAAAGTCAGGGGTTGTGCTGGAAATGCAGGTAGCATCTAGTGCCTCCCCCTGGACAGATGAGGTAATTAGCGGAATTCCCCCTGCCAGGGGACACATTTGAAAACAGGCAGCTGCGTGTAGGGCGGCCCCAAACCTCCCAAACCCATTTGGCCGCGTTCCGGAATTCTGGGTGTGGGGAGGTTCCGTCCTCTGTCTGCAGCGCCTTGGATATCCTAGGAGCCCTCCGCGTGTCTTCCCCGAGCGTCTTCTAGTGCGGGCTTCCGGGGAAAAGAGGGGGTTAGGCTGGAAATGCAGGTAGCATCTAGTGCCTCCCTCTGGACAGATGAGGTATTTAGCGGACTTCCCCCTGCCAGGGAACACCTGTGAAACCAGGCAGCTTCGTGGAGGGCGGCCCCAAACCTCCCCAACCCTCTCGTCCGTGTTCCGGAATTCTGATTGTGGTGAGCTTCCGTCCTCTGTCTGCAGCGCCTGGGATCTCCTAGGAGCCATCCGCGTTTAATCCCCGAGTTTCTCCTTGTGCGGGCTGCCGGGGAAAGGCGGGGTTCGGCTAGAAATGCAGGTAGCATCTAGTGCCTCACCCTGGACAGATGAGGTAATTAGCGGACTTCCCCCTGTCAGGGAACACCTGTGAACCCAGGCAGCTTTGTGGATGGCAGCACCAAACCTCCCCCACCCCCTCGGCCGCGTTCCGGAATTCTGAGTGTGGCGAGATTCCGTCCTCCCTCTGCAGCAGCTGGGAACTCATAGGAGCCATCCGCGTGTCTTCCCCGAGTTTCTCCTAGGGCGGGCTGCATGGTACAGGCTGGGTTGGGCTGGAAACGCAGGTAAAATCTAGTGCATCCCCCTGGACAGATGAGGCAATTAGCGGAATTACACCCCTGCCAGGGAACACCTGTGACACAAGGCAGCTGCGTGGAGGGTGGCCACAAAACTCCCTCCCCTCTCGGCCGGGTTCCGGAATTCTGAGTGTGGGGAGGTTCCGTACTCTGCCTGCAGCGCCTGGGATCTCCTAGGAGCACTCCGCGTGTCTTCCCAGAGTGACTCGTAGTGCGGGCTGCCGGGGAAAGGTGGGGGTTGGGCTAGAAATGCAGGTAGCATCTAGTGCCTCCCCCTGGACAGATGAGGTAATTAGCGGAATTCCCCCTGCCAGGGAACACCTTTGACACCAGGCAGCTGCGTGGAGGGCGGCCCCAAAGCTCACCAAAGCACTCGACCGCGTTCCGGAATTCTGTGTGGGGAGGTTCCGTCCTCAGTCTGCAGCGCCTGGGATCTCCTAGGAGCCCTCCGCGTGACTTCCACGAGTGTCTCCTTGTGCGGGCTGCCGGGAAAACGCGGGGGATAGGCTAGAAATGCAGGTAGCATCTAGTGCCTCCCCCTGGACAGATGAGGTAATTAGCGGAATTCCCCATGCCATGGAACACCTGTGACACCAGGCAGCTGCGTGGAGGGCGTTCCCAAACCTCCCCCACACACTTGGCCTCGTTCCGGAATTCTGAGTGTGGGGAGGTTCCGTCCTCTGTCTGCAGCGCCTGGGATCTCCTTGGAGCCCTACGCGTGACTTCCACGAGTGTCTCCTTGTGCGGGCTTCCGGGAAAACGCGGGGGATAGGCTAGAAATGCAGGTAGCATCTAGTGCCTCCCCCTGGACAGATGAGGTAATTAGCGGTATTCTTACTGCCATGGAACACCTGTGACACCAAGCAGCTGCGTGGGGTGCGGCCCCAAACTTCCCCCACGCACTCAGCCGCGTTCCGGAATTCTGAGTGTGGCGAAGATCCGTCCTCTGTCTGCATCTCCTGGGATCTCATAGGAGCCGTCCGCGTGTCTTCCCCTAGTGTAACATATTGCGGGCTGCAGTGGAAATGCGGGGTTTGGGCAGGAAATGCAGGTAGCATCTAGTTCATCCCCCTGGACTGATGAGGTATTTAGTTGAATTCCCTCTGCCTGGGAAAACCTGTGACAACAGGCATCTGCGTGGGGTGCGGCCCCAAACCTCCCCCATGCACTCGAACCCGTTCCGAAATTCTGAGTGTGGCGAGTTTCCGTCCTCTGTCTGCAGCGCCTGGGATCTCCTAGGAGCCCTTCCCGTGTCTTCCCCGAGTTCCTCCTAGTGCGGGCTGCCGGGGAAATGCGGGGGTTGGGCTGGAAATGCAGGTAGAATCTAGTGCCTCCCCCTGGACAGATGAGGTAATTAGCGGAATTCCCACTGCCAGGGAACACCTGTGACACCAGGCAGCTGCGTGGAGGGCGGCCCCAAACCTACCCCACCCACTCGGCCGCGTTCCGAAATTCTGAGTGTGGCGAGGTTCCGTCCTCTGTCTGCAGCGCCTGGGATCTCCTAGGAGCCCTCCGCGTGTCTTCCCCGAGTGACTATTATGCGGGCAGCAGGGGAAAGTCGGGGGTTGTGCTGGAAATGTAGGTAGCATCTAGTGCCTCCCCCTGGACAGATGAGGTAATTAGCGGAATTCCCCCTGCCAGGGAACACATTTGAAAACAGGCAGCTGCGTGTAGGGCGGCCCCAAACCTCCCAAACCCATTTGGCCGCGTTCCGGAATTCTGATTGTGGCGAGGTTCCGTCCTCTGTCTGCAGCACCTGGGATCTCCTAGGAGCCATCCGCGTTTAATCCCCGAGTGTCTCCTAGTGCGGGCTGCCGGGGAAAGGCGGGGGTTGGGCTGGAAATGCAGGTAGCATCTAGTGCCTCCCGCTGGACAGATGAGGTAATTAGCGGAATTCCCCCTGCACGGGAACACCTGTGACACCAGGCAACTGCGTGGAGG
The DNA here is from genome assembly GCF_009834535.1 of Camelus ferus. NCBI lineage: Eukaryota > Metazoa > Chordata > Mammalia > Artiodactyla > Camelidae > Camelus > Camelus ferus. The sequence goes on from NC_045721.1 coordinate 28,733,849, forward strand.
GCGGCCCCAAACCTTCCCCAAACACTCGGCCGGGTTCCGGAATTCTGGGTGTGGGGAGGTTCCGTCCTCTGTCTGCAGCGCCTTGGATATCCTAGGAGCCCTCCGCGTGTCTTCCCCGAGCGTATTCTAGTGCGGGCTTCCGGGGAAAAGAGGGGGTTAGGCTGGAAATGCAGGTAGCATCTAGTGCCTCCCTCTGGACAGATGAGGTATTTAGCGGACTTCCCCCTGCCAGGGAACACCTGTGAAACCAGGCAGCTTCGTGGAGGGCGGCCCCAAACCTCCCCAACCCACTCGTCCGTGTTCCGGAATTCTGATTGTGGCGAGCTTCCGTCCTCTGTCTGCAGCGCCTGGGATCTCCTATGAGCCATTCGCGTTTAATCCTCGAGTGTCTCCTAGTGCGGGCTGCCGGGGAAAGGCGGGGTTCGGCTAGAAATGCAGGTAGCATCTAGTGCCTCCCCCTGGACAGATGAGGTAATTAGCGGACTTCCCCCTGTCAGGGAACACCTGTGAACACAGGCAGCTTTGTGGATGGCAGCACCAAACCTCCCCCACCCCCTCGGCCGCGTTCCGGAATTCTGAGTGTGGCGAGATTCCGTCCTCCCTCTGCAGCAGCTGGGAACTCATAGGAGCCATTTGCGTGTCTTCCCCGAGTTTCTCCTAGTGCAGGATGCATGGTACAGGCTGGGTTGGGCTGGAAACGCAGGTAAAATCTAGTGCATCCCCATGGACAGATGAGGCAATTAGCGGAATTACACCCCTGCCAAGGAACACCTGTGACACAAGGCAGCTGCGTGGAGGGTGGCCACAAAACTCCCTCCCCTCTCGGCCGGGTTCCGGAATTCTGAGTGTGGGGAGGTTCCGTACTCTGCCTGCAGCGCCTGGGATCTCCTAGGAGCACTCCGCTTGTCTTCCCAGAGTGTCTCGTAGTGCGGGCTGCCGGGGAAAGGCGGGGGTTGGGCTAGAAATGCAGGTAGCATCTAGTGCCTCCCCCTGGACAGATGAGGTAATTAGCGGAATTCCCCCTGCCAGGGAACACCTTTGACACCAGGCAGCTGCGTGGAGGGCGGCCCCAAAGCTCACCAAAGCACTCGACCGCGTTCCGGAATTCTGAGTGTGGGGAGGTTCCGTCCTCTGTCTGCAGCACCTGGGATCTCCTAGGAGCCCTCCGCGTGACTTCCACGAGTGTCTCCTTGTGCGGGCTGCCGGGAAAACGCGGGGGATAGGCTAGAAATGCAGGTAGCATCTAGTGCCTCCCCCTGGACAGATGAGGTAATTAGCGGTCTTCTTCCTGCCATGGAACACATGTGACACCAAGCAGCTCGTGGGGTGCGTCCCCAAACTTCCCCCACGCACTCGGCCGCGTTCCAGAATTCTGAGTGTGGCGAGGATCCGTCCTCTGTGTGCATCTCCTGGGATCTCCTAGGAGCACCCGCGTGTCTTCCCCGAGTGTCTCCTAGTGCGGGCTGCCGGGGAAAGGCAGGGGTTGTGCTAGAAATGCAGGTAACATCTAGTGCCTCCCCCTGGACAGATGAGGTAATTAGCGGACTTCCCCCTGCTAGGGAACACCTGTGACATCAAGCAGCTGTGTGGATGGCGGCCCCAAACTTCCCCCACGCACTCAGCCGCGTTCCAGAATTCTGAGTGTGGCGAGGATCCGTCCTCTGTCTGCATCTCCTGGGATCTCATAGGAGCCGTCCGCGTGTCTTCCCCTAGTGTCTCATAGTGCGGGCTGCCGTGGAAATGCGGGGTTTGGGCTGGAAATGCAGGTAGCATCTAGTTCATCCTCCTGGACTGATGAGGTATTTAGTTGAATTCCCCCTGCCTGGGAAAACCTGTGACAACAGGCACCTGCGTAGGGGGCGGCCCCAAAACTCCCCCACCCACTCGGCCGCGTTCCGGAATTCTGAGTGTGACGAGGTTCCGTCCTCTTTCTGCAGAGCCTGGGATCTCCTAGGAGCCCTCCGCATGACTTACCCGAGTGTATCATAGAGTGGGCTGCCGAGGAAAGGCGGGGGTTGGGCTGAAAATGCAGGTAGCTTCTAGTGCCTACCCCTGGAAAAAAGAGGTAATTAGCGGAATTCCCCATGCCATGGAACACCTGTGACACCAGGCAGCTGCGTGGAGGCGTTCCCAAACCTCCCCCAAACACTTGGCCGCGTTCCGGAATTCTGAGTGTGGGGAGGTTCCGTCCTCTGTCTGCAGCGCCTGGGATCTCCTAGGAGCCCTACGCGTGACTTCCACGAGTGTCTCCTTGTGCGGGCTGCCGGGAAAACGCGGGGGATAGGCTTGAAATGCAGGTAGAATCTAGTGCCTCCCCCTGGACAGATGAGGTATTTAGAGGTATTCTTACTGCCATGGAACACCTGTGACACCAAGCAGCTGCGTGGGGTGCAGCCCCAAACTTCCCCCACGCACTCAGCCGCGTTCCGGAATTCTGAGTGTGGCGAGGATCCGTCCTCTGTCTGCATCTCCTGGGATCTCCTAGGAGCCGTCCGCGTGTCTTCCCCTAGTGTACCATATTGCGGGCTGCCGTGGAAATGCGGGGTTTGGGCAGGAAATGCAGGTAGCATCTAGTTCATCCCCCTGGACTGATGAGGTATTTAGTTGAATTCCCTCTGCCTGGGAAAACCTGTGACAACAGGCATCTGCGTGGAGGGCGGCCCCAAACCTCCCCCATGCACTCGACCCCGTTCCGAAATTCTGAGTGTGGCGAGTTTCCGTCCTCTGTCTGCAGCGCCTGGGATCTCATAGGAGCCCTTCCCGTGTCTTCCCCGAGTTCCTCCTAGTGCGGGCTGCCAGGGAAAAGCGGGGGTTGGGCTGGAAATGCAGGTAGAATCTAGTGCCTCCCCCTGGACAGATGAGGTAATTAGCGGAATTCCCACTGCCAGGGAACACCTGTGACACCAGGCAGCTGCGTGGAGGGCGGCCCCAAACCTACCCCACCCACTCGGCCGCGTTCCGAAATTCTGAGTGTGGCGATGTTCCGTCCTCAGTCTGCAGCGCCTGGGATCTCCTAGGAGCCCTCCGCGTGTCTTCCCCGAGTGACTATTATGCGGGCAGCAGGGGAAAGTCGGGGGTTGTGCTGGAAATGCAGGTAGAATCTAGGGCCTCCCCCTGGACAGATGAGGTAATTAGCGGAATTCCCCCTGCCAGGGAACACATTTGAAACCAGGCAGCTGCGTGTAGGGCGGCCCCAAACCTCCCCAACCCACTCGTCCGTGTTCCGGAATTCTGATTGTGGCGAGCTTCCGTCCTCGGTCTGCAGCGCCTGGGATCTCCTAGGAGCCATCCGCGTTTAATCCCAGATTGTCTCCTAGTGCGGGCTGCCGGGGAAAGGCGGGGTTCGGCTAGAAATGCAGGTAGCATCTAGTGCCTCCCCCTGGACAGATGAGGTAATTAGCGGACTTCCCCCTGTCAGGGAACACCTGTGAAAACAGGCAGCTTTGTGGATGGCAGCACCAAACCTCCCCCACCCCCTCGGCCGCGTTCCGGAATTCTGAGTGTGGCGAGATTCCGTCCTCCCTCTGCAGCAGCTGGGAACTCATAGGAGCCATCCGCGTGTCTTCCCCGAGTTTCTCCTAGTGCGGGCTGCATGGTACAGGCTGGGTTGGGCTGGAAACGCAGGTAAAATCTAGTGCATCCACCTGGACATATGAGGCAATTAGCGGAATTACACCCCTGCCAGGGAACACCTGTGACACAAGGCAGCTGCGTGTAGGGTGGCCACAAAACTCCCTCCCTCTCGGCCGGGTTCCGGAATTCTGAGTGTGGCGAGGATCCGTCCTCTGTCTTCATCTCCTGGGATCTCATAGGAGCCGTCCGCGTGTCTTCCCCTAGTGTCTCATAGTGCGGGCTGCCGTGGAAAAGCGGGGTTTGGGCTGGAAATGCAGGTAGCATCTAGTTCATCCCCCTGGACTGATGAGGTATTTAGTTGAATTCCCCCTGCCTGGGAAAACCTGTGACAACAGGCATCTGCGTAGGGGGCGGCCCCAAACCTCCACCACCCACTCGGCCACGTTCCGGAATTCTGAGTGTGACGAGGTTCCGTCCTCTTTCTGCAGAGCCTGGGATCTCCTAGGAGCCCTCCGCATGACTTACCCGAGTGTATCATAGAGTGGGCTGCCGAGGAAAGGCGGGGGTTGGGCTGAAAATGCAGGTAGCATCTAGTGCCTACCCCTGGAAAAAGAGGTAATTAGCCGACTTCCCCCTGCCAGTGAACACATGTGACAGCAGGCATCTCGTGGAGGGCGGCCCCAAACCTCCCCCATGCACTCGACCTCGTTCCGAAATTCTGAGTGTGGCGAGGTTCCGTCCTCTGTCTGCAGCGCCTGGGATCTCCTAGGAGCCCTCCGCGTGTCTTCCCCGAGTGACTATTATGCGGGCTGCAGGGGAAAGTCGGGGGTTGTGCTGGAAATGCAGATAGCATCTAGTGCCTCCCCCTGGACAGATGAGGTAATTAGCGGAATTCCCCCTGCCAGGGAACACATTTGAAAACAGGCAGCTGCGTGTAGGGCGGCCACAAACCTCCCCCACGCACTCGAACCCGTTCCGGAATTCTGAGTGTGGCCAGGTACCGTCCTCTGTCTGCAGCGCCTGGGATCTCCTAGAAGCCCTTCCCATGTCTTCTCCGAGTTTCTCCTAGTGCGGGCTGCCGTAGAAAGGCGGGGGTTGGGCTGGAAAAGCATGTAGAATCTAGTGCCTCCCCCTGGACAGATGAGGCAATTAGCGGAATTACACCCCTGCCAGGGAACACCTGTGACAACTGGCAGCTGCGTGGAGGGTGGCCCCAAAACTCCCTCCCCTCTCGGCCGGGTTCCGGAATTCTGAGTGTGGGGAGGTTCCGTACTCAGTCTGCAGCGCCTGGGATCTCCTAGGAGCACTCCGCATGTCTTCCCCGAGTTTATCCTAGTGCGGGCTGCCGGGGAAAGGCGGGGGTTGGGCTAGAAATGCAGGTAGCATCTAGTGCCTACCCCTGGACAGATGAGGTAATTAGAGGACTTCCCCTGCTAGGGAACACCTGTGACATCAAGCAGCTGTGTGGATGGCGGCCCCAAATCTCCCCCACCCACTCGGACGCGTTCCGGAATTCTGTGGGTGGCGAGGTTCCGTCCTCTCTCTGCATCAACTGGGATCTCCTAGGAGCCATCCGCGTGTCTTCCCCGAGTTTCTCCTAGTGCGGGCTGACAGTGAGAGGCGGGGGTTGGGCTAGAAATGCAGGTAGCATCTAGTGCTTACCACTGGACATATGAGGTAATTAGCGGAATTCCCCCTGCCAGGGAACACCTTTGACACCAGGCAGCTTCGTGGAGGGCGGCCCCAAATCTCCCCCAAGCACTCGACCGCGTTCCGGAATTCTGAGTGTGGGGAGGTTCCGTCCTCTGTCTGCAGCGCCTGGGATCTCCTAGTAGCTCTCCGCGTGACTTCCACGAGTGTCTCCTTGTGCGGGCTGCCGGGAAAACGCGGGGGATAGGCTAGAAATGCAGGTAGCATCTAGTGCCTCCCCCTGGACAGATGAGGTAATTAGCGGAATTCCCCCTGCCAGGGAACAATTGTGACACCAGGCAGCTGCGTGCAGGGCGTTCCCAAACCTCCCCCACACACTTGGCCGCGTTCCGGAATTCTGAGTGTGGGGAGGTTCCGTCCTATGTCTGCAGCGCCTGGGATCTCCTAGGAGCCCTACGCGTGACTTCCAAGAGTGTCTCCTTGTGCGGGCTGCCGGGAAAACGCGGGGGATAAGCTAGAAATGCAGGTAGCATCTAGTGCCTCCCCCTGGACAGATGAGGTAATTAGCGGTATTCTTACTGCCATGGAACACCTGTGACACCAAGCAGCTACGTGGGGTGCGGCCCCAAACTTCCCCCACGCACTCAGCCGCGTTCCAGAATTCTGGGTGTGGCGAGGATCCGTCCTCTGTCTGCATCTCCTGGGATCTCATAGGAGCCGTCCGCGTGTCTTCCCCTAGTGTACCATATTGCGGGCTGCAGTGGAAATGCGGGGTTTGGGCTGGAAATGCAGGTAGCATCTAGTTGATCCCCCTGGACTGATGAGGCATTTAGTTGAATTCCCTCTGCCTGGGAAAACCTGTGACAACAGGCATCTGCGTGGAGGGCGGCCCCAAACCTCCCCCATGTACTCGACCCCGTTCCGAAATTCTGAGTGTGGCGAGTTTCCGTCCTCTGTCTGCAGCGCCTGGGATCTCCTAGGAGCCCTTCCCGTGTCTTCCCCGAGTTCCTCCTAGTGCGGGCTCCCGGGGAAATGCGGGGGTTGGGCTGGAAATGCAGGTAAAATCTAGTGCCTCCCCCTGGACAGATGAGGTAATTAGCGGAATTCCCACTGCCAGGGAACACCTGTGACACCAGTCAGCTGCGGGGAGGGCGGCCCCAAACCTACCCCACCCACTCGGCCGCGTTCCGAAATTCTGAGTGTGGCGAGGTTCCGTCCACTGTCTGCAGCGCCTGGGATCTCCTAGGAGCCCTCTGCGTGTCTTCCCCGAGTGAGTATTATGCGGGCTGCAGGGGAAAGTCCGGGGTTGTGCTGGAAATGCAGGTAGCATCTACAGCCTCCCCCTGGACAGATGAGGTAATTAGCGGAATTCCCCCTGCCAGGGAACACATTTGAAATCAGGCAGCTGCGTGTAGGGCGGCCACAAACCTCCCCCACGCACTCGAACCCGTTCCGGAATTCTGAGTGTGGACAGGTACCGTCCTCTGTCTGCAGCGCCTGGGATCTCTTAGGAGCCCTCCCCGAGACTTCCCAGAGTTTCTCCTAGTGCAGGTTGCCGGGGAAAGGCGGGGGTAGGCCTGGAAATGCAGGTAGCATCTAGTGCCTCCCCCTGGGCAGATGAGGTATTTAGCGGACTTCCCCCTGCCAGGTAACACCTGTGACACCAGGCAGCTTCGTGGACGGCGGCCCCAAACATCCCACACCCATTTGGCCGTGTTCCGGAATTCTGATTGTGGCGAGGTTCCGTCCTCGGTCTGCAGCGCCTTGGATATCCTAGGAGCCCTCCGCGTGTCTTCCCCGAGCGTCTTCTGTTGCGGGCTTCCGTGGAAAATAGGGGGTTAGGCTGGAAATGCAGGTAGCATCTTGTGCCTCCCTCTGGACAGATGAGGTATTTAGCGGACTTCCACCTGCCAGGGAACACCTGTGAAACCAGGCAGCTTCGTTGAGGGCGGCCCCAAACCTACCCAACCCACTCGTCCGTGTTCCGGAATTCTGAATGTGGCGAGCTTCCGTCCTCTGTCTGCAGCGCCTGGGATCTCCTAGGAGCCCTCCGCGTGTCTTCCCCGAGTGACTCTTATGCGGGCTGCTGGGGAAAGGCAGAGGTTGGGCTGGAAATACAGGTAGCATCTAGTGCCTCCCCCTGGACCGATGAGGTATTTAGCGGACTTCCCCCTGCCAGGTAACACCTGTGACAACAGGCAGCTTCGTGGATGGCGGCCCCAAACCTCCCACACCCACTCGGACGCGTTCCAGAATTCTGAGTGTGGCGAGATTCCGTCCTCCCTCTGCAGCAGCTGGGAACTCATAGGAGCCATCCGCGTGTCTTCCCCGAGTTTCTCCTAGTGCGGGCTGCATGGTACAGGCTGGGTTGGGCTTGAAACGCAGGTAAAATCTAGTGCATCCCCCTGAACAGATGAGGCAATTATCGGAATTACACCCCTGCCAGGGAACACATGTGATACAAGGCAGCTGTGTGGAGAGTGGCCACACAACTCCCTCCCCTCTCGGCCGGGTTCCGGAATTCTGAGTGTGGGGAGGTTCCGTACTCTGCCTGCAGCGCCTGGGATCTCCTAGGAGCACTCCGCGTGTCTTCCCAGAGTGTCTTCTAGTGCGGGCTGCCGGGGAAAGGCGGGTGTTGGGCTAGAAATCCAGGTAGCATCTAGTGCCTCCCCCTGGACAGGTGAGGTAATTAGCGGACTTCCCCCTGCTAGGGAACACCTGTGACATCAAGCAGCTGTGTGGATGGCGGCTCCAAATCTCCCCCACCCACTCGGACGCGTTCCGGAATTCTGAGGGTGGCGAGGTTACGTCCTCTCTCTGCAGCACCTGGGATCTCCTAGGAGCCATCCGCGTGTGATTCCCGAGTGTCTCCTAGTGCGGGCTGACAGGGAGAGGCGGGGGTTGGGCTAGAAATGCAGGTAGAATCTAGTGCCTACCCCTGGACATATGAGGTAATTAGCGGAATTCCCGCTGCCAGGGAACACCTGTGACACCAGGCAACTGCGTGGTGGGCGGCCCCAAAACTCCCCCACCCACTCGACCGCGTTCCGAAATTCTGAGTGTGTGGAGGTTCCGTCCTCTGTCTGCAGCGCCTGGGATCTCCTAGGAGCCATCCTCGTGTCTTCCCCGAGTGTCTCCTAGTGTGGGCAGCCGGGGAATGGTGGGGGTTGGGCTGGAATTGCAGGTAGCATCTAGTGCCTCCCCCTGGACAGATGAGGTAATTAGCGGTCTTCTTCCTGCCATGGAAAACATGTGACACCAAGCAGCTGCGTGGTGTGCGGCCCCAAACTTCCCCCACGCACTCAGGCGCGTTCCGGAATTCTGAGTGTGGTGAGGATCCGTCTTCTGTCTGCATCTCCTGGGATCTCATAGGAGCCGTCCGCGTGTCTTCCCCTAGTGTCCCATAGTGCGGGCTGCCGTGGAAATGCAAGGTTTGGGCTGGAAATGCAGGTAGCATCTAGTTCATCCCCCTGGACTGATGAGGTATTTAGTTGATTTCCGCCTGCCTGGGAAAACCTGTGACAACAGGCATCTGCGTAGGGGGCGGCCCCAAACCTCCCCCACCCACTCGGCCGCGTTCCGGAATTCTGAGTGTGGCGAGGTTCCGTCCTCTTTCTGCAGAGCCTGGGATCTCCTAGGAGCCCTCCGCATGTCTTACCCGAGTGTATCCTAGAGCAGGCTGCCGAGGAAAGGCGGGGGTTGGGCTGGAAATGCAGGTAGCATCTAGTGCCTACCCCTGGACAAAAGAGGTAATTAGCGGAATTCCCACTGCCAGGGAACACCTGTGACACCAGGCAGCTGCGGGGAGGGCGGCCCCAAAACTACCCCACCCACTCGGCCGCGTTCAAAAATTCTGAGTGTGGCGAGGTTCCGTCCTCTGTCTGCAGCGCCTGGGATCTCCTAAGAGCCCTCCGCGTGTCTTCCCCGAGTTTCTCCTAGTGCGGGCTGCTGGAGAAAGGCGGGGGTTGGGCTGGAAAAGCAGGTAGCATCTAGTGCCTCCCCCTGGACAGATGAGGTAATTAGCGGAATTCCCCCTGCCAGGGAACACATTTGAAACCAGGCAGCTGCTTGGAGGGCGGCCCCAAACCTCCCCCACGCAATCGACCCAGTTCCGGAATTCTGAGTGTGGCCAGGTACCGTCCACTGTCTGCAGCGCCTGGGATCTCCTGGGAGCCCTCCCCGAGTCTTCCCCGAGTTTCTCCTAGTGCGGGCTGCTGGAGAAAGGCGGGGGTTGGGCTGGAAAAGCAGGTAGAATCTACTGATTTCACCTGGACAGATGAGGTAATTAGCGGAATTCCCCCTGCCAGGGAACACCTGTGACACCAGGCAGCTGCTTGGAGGGCGGCCCCAAACCTCCCCCACACACTCGGCCGGGTTCCGGAATTCTGAGTGTGGGGAGGTTCCGTCCTCTGTCTGCAGCGCCTTGGATATCCTAGGAGTCCTACGCGTGTCTTCCCCGAGTGACTCTTATGCGGGCTGCATGGTAAAGGCGGGGGTTGGCCTGGAAATACAGGTAGCATCTAGTGCCTCCCTCTAAACAGATGAGGTATTTAGCGGAATTCCCCCTGCCAGGGAACAACTGTGACTCCAAGCAGCTGCGTGGTGGGCGGCCCCAAACCTCCCCCTCCCACTCGGCCTAGTTCCGGAATTCTGAGTGTGGGGAGGTTCCGTCCTCTGTCTGCAGCGACTGGGATCTCCTAGGAGCCCTCCCCGAGTCTTCCCAGATTTTCACCTATTGCGGGGTGCCGGTGAATGGCGGGGGTAGGCCTGGAATTGCAGGTAGCATCTAGTGCCTCCCCCTGGACAGATGAGGTATTTAGCGGACTTCCCCCTGCCAGGTAACACCTGTGACACCAGGCAGCTTCGTGGAGGGCGGCCCCAAACCTCCCACACCCATTTGGCCGCGTTCCGGAATTGTGATTGTGGCGAGGTTCCGTCCTCTGTCTGCAGCACCTGGGATCTCCTAGGAGCCATCCGTGTGTATCCCCGAGTTTCTCCTAGTGCGGGCTGCATGGTACAGGCTGGGTTGGGCTTGAAACGCAGGTAAAATCTAGTGCATCCCCCTGAACAGATGAGGCAATTATCGGAATTACACCCCTGCCAGGGAACACCTGTGATACAAGGCAGCTGTGTGGAGGGTGGCCACACAACTCCCTCCCCTCTCGGCCGGGTTCCGGAATTCTGAGTGTGGGGAGGTTCCGTACTCTGCCTGCAGCGCCTGGGATCTCCTAGGAGCACTCCGCGTGTCTTCCCAGAGTGTCTCCTAGTGCGGGCTGCCGGGGAAAGGCGGGTGTTGGGCTAGAAATCCAGGTAGCATCTAGTGCCTCCCCCTGGACAGATGAGGTAATTAGCGGACTTCCCCCTGCTAGGGAACACCTGTGACATCAAGCAGCTGTGTGGATGGCGGCTCCAAATCTCCCCCACCCACTCGGACGCGTTCCGGAATTCTGAGGGTGGCGAGGTTACGTCCTCTCTCTGCAGCACCTGGGATCTCCTAGGAGCCATCCGCGTGTGATTCCCGAGTGTCTCCTAGTGCGGGCTGACAGGGAGAGGCGGGGGTTGGGCTAGAAATGCAGGTAGAATCTAGTGCCTACCCCTGGACATATGAGGTAATTAGCGGAATTCCCGCTGCCAGGGAACACCTGTGACACCAGGCAACTGCGTGGTGGGCGGCCCCAAAACTCCCCCACCCACTCGACCGCGTTCCGAAATTCTGAGTGTGTGGAGGTTCCGTCCTCTGTCTGCAGCGCCTGGGATCTCCTAGGAGCCATCCTCGTGTCTTCCCCGAGTGTCTCCTAGTGTGGGCAGCCGGGGAATGGTGGGGGTTGGGCTGGAATTGCAGGTAGCATCTAGTGCCTCCCCCTGGACAGATGAGGTAATTAGCGGTCTTCTTCCTGCCATGGAAAACCTGTGACACCAAGCAGCTGCGTGGTGTGCGGCCCCAAACTTCCCCCACGCACTCAGGCGTGTTCCGGAATTCTGAGTGTGGTGAGGATCCGTCTTCTGTCTGCATCTCCTGGGATCTCATAGGAGCCGTCCGCGTGTCTTCCCCTAGTGTCCCATAGTGCGGGCTGCCGTGGAAATGCAAGGTTTGGGCTGGAAATGCAGGTAGCATCTAGTTCATCCCCCTGGACTGATGAGGTATTTAGTTGATTTCCGCCTGCCTGGGAAAACCTGTGACAACAGGCATCTGCGTAGGGGGCGGCCCCAAACCTCCCCCACCCACTCGGCCGCGTTCCGGAATTCTGAGTGTGGCGAGGTTCCGTCCTCTTTCTGCAGAGCCTGGGATCTCCTAGGAGCCCTCCGCATGTCTTACCCGAGTGTATCCTAGAGCAGGCTGCCGAGGAAAGGCGGGGGTTGGGCTGGAAATGCAGGTAGCATCTAGTGCCTACCCTGGACAAAAGAGGTAATTAGCGGAATTCCCACTGCCAGGGAACACCTGTGACACCAGGCAGCTGCGGGGAGGGCGGCCCCAAAACTACCCCACCCACTCGGCCGCGTTCAAAAATTCTGAGTGTGGCGAGGTTCCGTCCTCTGTCTGCAGCGCCTGGGATCTCCTAAGAGCCCTCCGCGTGTCTTCCCCGAGTGACTATTATGCGGGCTGCAGGGGAAAGTCGGGGGTTGTGCTGGAAATGCAGGTAGCATCTAGTGCCTCCCCCTGGACAGATGAGGTAATTAGCGGAATTCCCCCTGCCAGGGAACACATTTGAAACCAGGCAGCTGCGTGTAGGGCGGCCACAAACCTCCCCCACGCAATCGACCCAGTTCCGGAATTCTGAGTGTGGCCAGGTACCGTCCACTGTCTGCAGCGCCTGGGATCTCCTGGGAGCCCTCCCCGAGTCTTCCCCGAGTTTCTCCTAGTGCGGGCTGCTGGAGAAAGGCGGGGGTTGGGCTGGAAAAGCAGGTAGAATCTACTGATTTCACCTGGACAGATGAGGTAATTAGCGGAATTCCCCCTGCCAGGGAACACCTGTGACACCAGGCAGCTGCTTGGAGGGCGGCCCCAAACCTCCCCCACACACTCGGCCGGGTTCCGGAATTCTGAGTGTGGGGAGGTTCCGTCCTCTGTCTGCAGCGCCTTGGATATCCTAGGAGTCCTACGCGTGTCTTCCCCGAGTGACTCTTATGCGGGCTGCATGGTAAAGGCGGGGGTTGGCCTGGAAATACAGGTAGCATCTAGTGCCTCCCTCTAAACAGATGAGGTATTTAGCGGAATTCCCCCTGCCAGGGAACAACTGTGACTCCAAGCAGCTGCGTGGTGGGCGGCCCCAAACCTCCCCCTCCCACTCGGCCTAGTTCCGGAATTCTGAGTGTGGGGAGGTTCCGTCCTCTGTCTGCAGCGACTGGGATCTCCTAGGAGCCCTCCCCGAGTCTTCCCAGATTTTCTCCTATTGCGGGGTGCCGGTGAATGGCGGGGGTAGGCCTGGAATTGCAGGTAGCATCTAGTGCCTCCCCCTGGACAGATGAGGTATTTAGCGGACTTCCCCCTGCCAGGTAACACCTGTGACACCAGGCAGCTTCGTGGAGGGCGGCCCCAAACCTCCCACACCCATTTGGCCGCGTTCCGGAATTGTGATTGTGGCGAGGTTCCGTCCTCTGTCTGCAGCACCTGGGATCTCCTAGGAGCCATCCGTGTGTATCCCCGAGTGTCTCCAAGTGCGGGCTGCCGGGGAAATGCGGGGGTTGGGCTGGATATACAGGTAGCCTCTAGTGCATCACCTGGACAGACGAGGTAATTAACGGACTTCCCCCTGCCAGGGAACACATGTGACACCAGGCATCTGCGTGTAGGGCGGCCCCAAACCTCCCCCATGCACTCGACCCCGTTTCGAAATTCTGAGTGTGGCGAGTTTCCATCCTCTGTCTGCAGCGCCTGGGATCTCCTAGGAGCCCTTCCCGTGTCTTCCCCGAGTTCCTCCTAGTGCCAAATGCCGGGGAAATGCGGGGGCTGGGTTGGAAATGTAGGTAGAATCTAGTGCCTCCCCCTGGACAGATGAGGTAATTACCGGAATTCCCACTGCCAGAGAACACCTGTGACACCAATCAGCTGCGAAGAGGGCGGCCCCAAAACTACCCCACCCACTCGGCCGCGTTCCGAAATTCTGAGTGTGGCGAGGTTCCGTCCTCTGTCTGCAGCGCCTGGGATCTCCTAGGAGCACTCCGCGTGTCTTCCCCGAGTGACTATTATGCGGGCTGCAGGGGAAAGTCGGTGGTTGTTCTGGAAATGCAGGTAGCATCTAGTGCCTCCCCCTGGACAGATGAGGTAATTAGCGGAATTCCCCCTGCCAGGGAACACATTTGAAACCAGGCAGCTGCGTGTGGGGAAGCCACAAACCTCCCCCACGCACTCGACCCCGTTCCGGAATTCTGATTGTGGCCAGGTATCGTCCTCTGTCTGCAGCGCCTGGGATCTCCTAGGAGCACTTCCCGTGTCTTCCCGGAGTTTCTCCTAGTGCGGGCTGCCGGAGAAAGGCGGGGGTTGGACTGGAAATGCAGGTAGCATCTAGGGCCTACACCTGGACAGTTGAGGTAATTAGCGGACTTCCCCCTGCCAGGGAACACCTGTGACACCAGTCAGCTGCTTGGAGGGCGGCCCCAAACCTCCCCCACACACTCGGACGGGTTCCGGAATTCTGAGTGTGGGGAGGTTCCGTCCTCTGTGTGCAGCGCCTTGGATATCCTAGGAGCCCTCCGCGTGTCTTCCCCGAGCGTCTCCTAGTGCGGGCTTCATGGGAAAGAGGGGGTTAGGCTGTAAATGCAGGTAGCATCTAGTGCCTCCCTCTGGACAGATGAGGTATTTAGCGGACTTCCCCCTGCCAGGGAACACCTGTGAAACCAGGCAGCTGAGTGGAGGGCGGCCACAAACCTCCCCCACCCACTCGGCCGGGTTCCGGAGTTCTGAGTGTGGCGAGGTTCCGTCCTCTTTCTGCAGAGCCTGGGATCTCCTAGGAGTCCTCCGCGTGTCTTCCCCGAATATCTCTTATTGCGGGCTGACAGGGAGAGGCGGGGGTTGGGCTAGAAATGCAGGTAGCATCTAGTGCCTCCCCCTGAACAGATGAGGTAAATAGCGGAATTCCCCCTGCCAGGGAACACCTGTGACACTAGGCAGCTGCGTGGAGGGCGGCCCAAAACCTCCCCCACGCACTCGGACGGGTTCCGGAATTCTGAGTGTGGGGAGGTTCCGTACTCTGTCTGCAGCGCCTGGGATCTCCTAGGAGCCCTCCGCGTGACTTCCACGAGTGTCTCCTTGTGCGGGCTGCCGGGAAAACGCGGGGGATAGGCTAAAAATGCAGGTAGCATCTAGTGCCTCCCTCTGGACAGATGAGGTATTTAGCAGAATTCCCCCTGCCAGGGAACACCTGTGACACCAGGCAGCTGCGTGGTGGGCGGCCCCAAACCTCCCCCTACCACTCGGCCTCGTTCCGGCATTCTGAGTGTGGGGAGGTTCCGTCCTCTGTCTGCAGCGACTGGGATCTCCTAGGAGCCCTCCCCGAGTCTTCCCAGAGTTTCTCCTAGTGCGGGTTGCCGGGGAAAGGCAGGGGTAGGCCTAAAAATGCAGGTAGAATCTAGTGCCTCCCCCTGGTCAGATGAGGTATTTAGCGGACTTCCCCCTGCCAGGTAACACCTGTGACACCAGGCAGCTTCGTGGAAGGCGGCCCCAAACCTCCCACACCCATTTAGCCGCGTTCCGGAATTCTGAGTGTGGGGAGGTTCCATCCTCGGTCTGCAGCGCATGGGATCTCTTAGGAGCCCTCCGCCTGTCTTCCCCGAATGTCTCCTATAGCGGGCTGAAAGGGAGAGGCGGGGGTTGGGCTAGAAATGCAGGTAGCATCTAGTGCCTACCCCTGGACATATGAGGTAATTAGCGGAATTCCCCCTGCTAGGGAACACCTGTGACACCAAGCAGCTGCGTGGATGGCGGCCCCAAATTTCCCCCACCCACTCGAACCCGTTCCGGAATTCTGAGTGTGGCGAGGTTCCGTCCTCTGTCTGCAGCGCCTGGGATCTCCTAGGAGTCCACCGCGTGTCTTCCCCAAATGTCTCCTATTGCGGGCTGACAGGGAGAGGCGGGGGTTGGGCTAGAAATGCAGGTAGCATCTAGTGCCTACCCTTGGACATATGAGGTAATTAGCAGAATTCCACATGCCAGGGAATACCTGTGACACCAGGCAGCTGCGTGGAGGGCGTCCCCAAACCTCCCCCACACACTTGGCCGCGTTCCGGAATTCTGAGTGTGGCGAGGTTCCGTCCTCAGTCTGCAGAGCCTGGGATCTCCTAGGAGCCCTCCGTGTATCTTCCCCGAGTGTCTCCTAGTGTGGGCAGCCGGGGAAAGGTGGGGGTTCGGCTGGAAATGCAGGTAGCATCTAGTGCCTCCCCCTGGACAGATGAGGTAATTAGCGGTCTTCTTCCTGCCATGGAAAACCTGTGACACCAAGCAGCTGCGTGGGGTGCGGCCCCAAACTTCCCCCACGCACTCAGCCGCGTTCCGGAATTCTGAGTGTGGCGAGGATCCATCCTCTGTCTGCATCTCCTGGGATCTCATAGTAGCCGTCCGCGTGTCTTCCCCTAGTGTCCCATAGTGCGTGCTGCACTGGAAATGGGGGGTTTGGCCTGGAAATGCAGGTAGCATCTAGTTCATCCCCCTGGACTGGTGAGGTATTTTGTTGAATTCCCCCTGCCTGGGAAAACCTGTGACAACAGGCATCTGCGTAGAGGGCGGCCCCAAACCTCCCCCACCCACTCGGCCGCGTTCCGGATTTCTGAGTGTGGCGAGGTTCCGTCCTCTCTGCAGAGCCTGGGATCTCCTAGGAGCCCTCCGCATGTCTTACCCGAGTGTATCATAGAGCGGGCTGCAGAGGAAAGTCGGGGGTTGTGCTGGAAATGCAGGTAGCATCTAGTGCCTCCCCCTGGACAGATGAGGTAATTAGCGGAATTCCCCCTGCCAGGGAACACATTTGAAACCAGGCAGCTGCGTGTAGGGCGGCCACAAACCTCCCCCACGCAATCGACCCAGTTCCGGAATTCTGAGTGTGGCCAGGTACCGTCCACTGTCTGCAGCGCCTGGGATCTCCTGGGAGCCCTCCCCGAGTCTTCCCCGAGTTTCTCCTAGTGCGGGCTGCTGGAGAAAGGCGGGGGTTGGGCTGGAAAAGCAGGTAGAATCTACTGATTTCACCTGGACAGATGAGGTAATTAGCGGAATTCCCCCTGCCAGGGAACACCTGTGACACCAGGCAGCTGCTTGGAGGGCGGCCCCAAACCTCCCCCACACACTCGGCCGGGTTCCGGAATTCTGAGTGTGGGGAGGTTCCGTCCTCTGTCTGCAGCGCCTTGGATATCCTAGGAGTCCTACGCGTGTCTTCCCCGAGTGACTCTTATGCGGGCTGCATGGTAAAGGCGGGGGTTGGCCTGGAAATACAGGTAGCATCTAGTGCCTCCCTCTAAACAGATGAGGTATTTAGCGGAATTCCCCCTGCCAGGGAACAACTGTGACTCCAAGCAGCTGCGTGGTGGGCGGCCCCAAACCTCCCCCTCCCACTCGGCCTAGTTCCGGAATTCTGAGTGTGGGGAGGTTCCGTCCTCTGTCTGCAGCGACTGGGATCTCCTAGGAGCCCTCCCCGAGTCTTCCCAGATTTTCTCCTATTGCGGGGTGCCGGTGAATGGCGGGGGTAGGCCTGGAATTGCAGGTAGCATCTAGTGCCTCCCCCTGGACAGATGAGGTATTTAGCGGACTTCCCCCTGCCAGGTAACACCTGTGACACCAGGCAGCTTCGTGGAGGGCGGCCCCAAACCTCCCACACCCATTTGGCCGCGTTCCGGAATTGTGATTGTGGCGAGGTTCCGTCCTCTGTCTGCAGCACCTGGGATCTCCTAGGAGCCATCCGTGTGTATCCCCGAGTGTCTCCAAGTGCGGGCTGCCGGGGAAATGCGGGGGTTGGGCTGGATATACAGGTAGCATCTAGTGCATCACCTGGACAGACGAGGTAATTAACGGACTTCCCCCTGCCAGGGAACACATGTGACACCAGGCATCTGCGTGTAGGGCGGCCCCAAACCTCCCCCATGCACTCGACCCCGTTTCGAAATTCTGAGTGTGGCGAGTTTCCATCCTCTGTCTGCAGCGCCTGGGATCTCCTAGGAGCCCTTCCCGTGTCTTCCCCGAGTTCCTCCTAGTGCCAAATGCCGGGGAAATGCGGGGGCTGGGTTGGAAATGTAGGTAGAATCTAGTGCCTCCCCCTGGACAGATGAGGTAATTACCGGAATTCCCACTGCCAGAGAACACCTGTGACACCAATCAGCTGCGAAGAGGGCGGCCCCAAAACTACCCCACCCACTCGGCCGCGTTCCGAAATTCTGAGTGTGGCGAGGTTCCGTCCTCTGTCTGCAGCGCCTGGGATCTCCTAGGAGCACTCCGCGTGTCTTCCCCGAGTGACTATTATGCGGGCTGCAGGGGAAAGTCGGTGGTTGTGCTGGAAATGCAGGTAGCATCTAGTGCCTCCCCCTGGACAGATGAGGTAATTAGCGGAATTCCCCCTGCCAGGGAACACATTTGAAACCAGGCAGCTGCGTGTGGGGAAGCCACAAACCTCCCCCACGCACTCGACCCCGTTCCGGAATTCTGATTGTGGCCAGGTATCGTCCTCTGTCTGCAGCGCCTGGGATCTCCTAGGAGCACTTCCCGTGTCTTCCCGGAGTTTCTCCTAGTGCGGGCTGCCGGAGAAAGGCGGGGGTTGGACTGGAAATGCAGGTAGCATCTAGGGCCTACACCTGGACAGTTGAGGTAATTAGCGGACTTCCCCCTGCCAGGGAACACCTGTGACACCAGTCAGCTGCTTGGAGGGCGGCCCCAAACCTCCCCCACACACTCGGACGGGTTCCGGAATTCTGAGTGTGGGGAGGTTCCGTCCTCTGTGTGCAGCGCCTTGGATATCCTAGGAGCCCTCCGCGTGTCTTCCCCGAGCGTCTCCTAGTGCGGGCTTCATGGGAAAGAGGGGGTTAGGCTGTAAATGCAGGTAGCATCTCGTGCCTCCCTCTGGACAGATGAGGTATTTAGCGGACTTCCCCCTGCCAGGGAACACCTGTGAAACCAGGCAGCTGAGTGGAGGGCGGCCCCAAACCTCCCCCACCCACTCGGCCGGGTTCCGGAGTTCTGAGTGTGGCGAGGTTCCGTCCTCTTTCTGCAGAGCCTGGGATCTCCTAGGAGTCCTCCGCGTGTCTTCCCCGAATATCTCTTATTGCGGGCTGACAGGGAGAGGCGGGGGTTGGGCTAGAAATGCAGGTAGCATCTAGTGCCTCCCCCTGAACAGATGAGGTAAATAGCGGAATTCCCCCTGCCAGGGAACACCTGTGACACTAGGCAGCTGCGTGGAGGGCGGCCCAAAACCTCCCCCACGCACTCGGACGGGTTCCGGAATTCTGAGTGTGGGGAGGTTCCGTACTCTGTCTGCAGCGCCTGGGATCTCCTAGGAGCCCTCCGCGTGACTTCCACGAGTGTCTCCTTGTGCGGGCTGCCGGGAAAACGCGGGGGATAGGCTAAAAATGCAGGTAGCATCTAGTGCCTCCCTCTGGACAGATGAGGTATTTAGCAGAATTCCCCCTGCCAGGGAACACCTGTGACACCAGGCAGCTGCGTGGTGGGCGGCCCCAAACCTCCCCCTACCACTCGGCCTCGTTCCGGCATTCTGAGTGTGGGGAGGTTCCGTCCTCTGTCTGCAGCGACTGGGATCTCCTAGGAGCCCTCCCCGAGTCTTCCCAGAGTTTCTCCTAGTGCGGGTTGCCGGGGAAAGGCAGGGGTAGGCCTAAAAATGCAGGTAGAATCTAGTGCCTCCCCCTGGTCAGATGAGGTATTTAGCGGACTTCCCCCTGCCAGGTAACACCTGTGACACCAGGCAGCTTCGTGGAAGGCGGCCCCAAACCTCCCACACCCATTTAGCCGCGTTCCGGAATTCTGAGTGTGGGGAGGTTCCATCCTCGGTCTGCAGCGCATGGGATCTCTTAGGAGCCCTCCGCCTGTCTTCCCCGAATGTCTCCTATAGCGGGCTGAAAGGGAGAGGCGGGGGTTGGGCTAGAAATGCAGGTAGCATCTAGTGCCTACCCCTGGACATATGAGGTAATTAGCGGAATTCCCCCTGCTAGGGAACACCTGTGACACCAAGCAGCTGCGTGGATGGCGGCCCCAAATTTCCCCCACCCACTCGAACCCGTTCCGGAATTCTGAGTGTGGCGAGGTTCCGTCCTCTGTCTGCAGCGCCTGGGATCTCCTAGGAGTCCACCGCGTGTCTTCCCCAAATGTCTCCTATTGCGGGCTGACAGGGAGAGGCGGGGGTTGGGCTAGAAATGCAGGTAGCATCTAGTGCCTACCCTTGGACATATGAGGTAATTAGCAGAATTCCACATGCCAGGGAATACCTGTGACACCAGGCAGCTGCGTGGAGGGCGTCCCCAATCCTCCCCCACACACTTGGCCGCGTTCCGGAATTCTGAGTGTGGCGAGGTTCCGTCCTCAGTCTGCAGAGCCTGGGATCTCCTAGGAGCCCTCCGTGTATCTTCCCCGAGTGTCTCCTAGTGTGGGCAGCCGGGGAAAGGTGGGGGTTCGGCTGGAAATGCAGGTAGCATCTAGTGCCTCCCCCTGGACAGATGAGGTAATTAGCGGTCTTCTTCCTGCCATGGAAAACCTGTGACACCAAGCAGCTTCGTGGGGTGCGGCCCCAAACTTCCCCCACGCACTCAGCCGCGTTCCGGAATTCTGAGTGTGGCGAGGATCCGTCCTCTGTCTGCATCTCCTGGGATCTCATAGTAGCCGTCCGCGTGTCTTCCCCTAGTGTCCCATAGTGCGTGCTGCACTGGAAATGGGGGGTTTGGCCTGGAAATGCAGGTAGCATCTAGTTCATCCCCCTGGACTGGTGAGGTATTTTGTTGAATTCCCCCTGCCTGGGAAAACCTGTGACAACAGGCATCTGCGTAGAGGGCGGCCCCAAACCTCCCCCACCCACTCGGCCGCGTTCCGGATTTCTGAGTGTGGCGAGGTTCCGTCCTCTCTGCAGAGCCTGGGATCTCCTAGGAGCCCTCCGCATGTCTTACCCGAGTGTATCATAGAGCGGGCTGCAGAGGAAAGGCGGGGGTTGGGCTGGAAATGCAGGTAGCATCTAGTGCCTACCCCTGGACAAAAGAGGTAATTAGCGGACTTCCCCCTGCCAGGGAACACATGTGACACCAGGCATCTGCGTGTAGGACGGCCACAAACTTCCCCCACCCACTCGAAACCGTTCCGGAATTCTGAGAGTGGCGAGGTTCCATCCTCTGTCTGCAGCGCCCGGTATCTTCTAGGAGTCCTCCGCGTGTCTTCCCGAGTGTCTCCTAGTAGGGCTGCCGGGGAAAAGCGGGGGATGTCCTGGAAATGCAGGTAGCATCTAGTGCCTCCCCCTGGACAGATGAGGAAATTAGCGCAATTCCCCATGCCAGGGAATACCTGTGACACCAGGCAGCTTCGTGGTGGGCGTCCCCAAAACTCCCCCACACACTTGGCCGCGTTCCGGAATTCTGAGTGTGGCGAGGTTCCGTCCTCAGTCTGCAGAGCCTGGGATCTCCTAGGAGCCCTCCTCGTATCTTTCCCGAGTGTCTCTTAGTGTGGGCAGCCGGGGAAAGGTGGGGGTTGGGCTGGAAATGCAGGTAGCATCTAGTGCCTCCCCCTGGACAGATGAGGTAATTAGCGGTCTTCTTCCTGCCATGGAACACCTGTGACACCAAGCAGCTGCGTGGGGTGCGGCCCCAAACTTCCCCCACGCACTCAGCCGCGTTCCGGAATTCTGAGTGTGGCGAGGATCCGTCCTCTGTCTGCATCTCCTGGGATCTCATAGGAGCCGTCCGCGTGTCTTCCCCTAGTGTCCCATAGTGCGGGCTGCCCTGGAAATGCGGGGTTTGAGCTGGAAATGCAGGTAGCATCTAGTTCATCTCCCTGGACTGATGAGGTATTTAGTTGAATTCCCCCTGCCTGGGAAAACCTGTGACAACAGGCATCTGCGTAGAGGGCGACCCCAAACCTCCCCCACCCACCCGGCCGCGTTCTGGAATTCTGAGTGTGGCGAGGTTCTGTCCTCATTCTGCAGAGCCTGGGATCTCCTAGGAGCCCTCCGCATGTCTTACCCGAGTGTATCATAGAGCGGGCTGCCGAGGAAAGGCGGTGGTTGTGCTGGAAATGCAGATAGCATCTAGTGCCTCCTCTTGGGGAGATGAGGCAATTAGCGGATTTCCCCCTACCAGGGAACACATGTGACACCAAGCACCTGCGTGGATGGCAGCCCCAAATTTCCCCCACCCACTCGAACCCGTTCCGGAATTCTGAGTGTGGCGAGGTTCCGTCCTCTGTCTGCAGCGCCTGGGATCTCCTAGGAGTCCTCCGCGTGTCTTCCCCAAATGTCTCCTATTGCGGGCTGACAGGGAGAGGCGGGGGTTGGGCTAGAAATGCAGGTAGCATCTAGTGCCTACCCCTGGACATATGAGGTAATTAGCAGAATTCCACATGCCAGGGAATACCTGTGACACCAGGCAGCTGCGTGGAGGGCGTCCCCAAACCTCCCCCACACACTTGGCCGCGTTCCGGAATTCTGAGTGTGGCGAGGTTCCGTCCTCAGTCTGCAGAGCCTGGGATCTCCTAGGAGCCCTCCGTGTATCTTCCCCGAGTGTCTCCTAGTGTGGGCAGCCGGGGAAAGGTGGGGGTTCGGCTGGAAATGCAGGTAGCATCTAGTGCCTCCCCCTGGACAGATGAGGTAATTAGCGGTCTTCTTCCTGCCATGGAAAACCTGTGACACCAAGCAGCTGCGTGGGGTGCGGCCCCAAACTTCCCCCACGCACTCAGCCGCGTTCCGGAATTCTGAGTGTGGCGAGGATCCGTCCTCTGTCTGCATCTCCTGGGATCTCATAGTAGCCGTCCGCATGTCTTCCCCTAGTGTCCCATAGTGCGTGCTGCACTGGAAATGGGGGTTTGGCCTGGAAATGCAGGTAGCATCTAGTTCATCCCCCTGGACTGGTGAGGTATTTTGTTGAATTCCCCCTGCCTGGGAAAACCTGTGACAACAGGCATCTGCGTAGAGGGCGGCCCCAAACCTCCCCCACCCACTCGGGCGCGTTCCGGATTTCTGAGTGTGGCGAGGTTCCGTCCTCTCTGCAGAGCCTGGGATCTCCTAGGAGCCCTCCGCATGTCTTACCCGAGTGTATCATAGAGCGGGCTGCAGAGGAAAGGCGGGGGTTGGGCTGGAAATGCAGGTAGCATCTAGTGCCTACCCCTGGACAAAAGAGGTAATTAGCGGAATTCCCCCTGCCAGGGAACACATGTGAAACCAGGCATCTGCGTGTAGGACGGCCACAAACTTCCCCCACCCACTCGAAACCGTTCCGGAATTCTGAGAGTGGCGAGGTTCCATCCTCTGTCTGCAGCGCCCGGTATCTTCTAGGAGTCCTCCGCGTGTCTTCCCCGAGTGTCTCCTAGTAGGGCTGCCGGGGAAAAGCGGGGGATGTCCTGGAAATGCAGGTAGCATCTAGTGCCTCCCCCTGGACAGATGAGGAAATTAGCGGAATTCCCCATGCCAGGGAATACCTGTGACACCAGGCAGCTTCGTGGTGGGCGTCCCCAAAACTCCCCCACACACTTGGCCGCGTTCCGGAATTCTGAGTGTGGCGAGGTTCCGTCCTCAGTCTGCAGAGCCTGGGATCTCCTAGGAGCCCTCCTCGTATCTTTCCCGAGTGTCTCTTAGTGTGGGCAGCCGGGGAAAGTTGGGGGTTGGGCTGGAAATGCAGGTAGCATCTAGTGCCTCCCCCTGGACAGATGAGGTAATTAGCGGTCTTCTTCCTGCCATGGAACACCTGTGACACCAAGCAGCTGCGTGGGGTGCGGCCCCAAACTTCCCCACGGACTCAGCCGCGTTCCGGAATTCTGAGTGTGGCGAGGATCCGTCCTCTGTCTGCATCTCCTGGGATCTCATAGGAGCCGTCCGCGTGTCTTCCCCTAGTGTCCCATAGTGCGGGCTGCCCTGGAAATGCGGGGTTTGAGCTGGAAATGCAGGTAGCATCTAGTTCATCTCCCTGGACTGATGAGGTATTTAGTTGAATTCCCCCTGCCTGGGAAAACCTGTGACAACAGGCATCTGCGTAGAGGGCGACCCCAAACCTCCCCCACCCACCCGGCCGCGTTCTGGAATTCTGAGTGTGGCGAGGTTCTGTCCTCATTCTGCAGAGCCTGGGATCTCCTAGGAGCCCTCCGCATGTCTTACCCGAGTGTATCATAGAGCGGGCTGCCGAGGAAAGGCGGTGGTTGTGCTGGAAATGCAGATAGCATCTAGTGCCTCCTCTTGGGGAGATGAGGCAATTAGCGGATTTCGCCCTACCAGGGAACACATGTGACACCAAGCAGCTGCGTGGATGGCGGCCCCAAATTTCCCCCACCCACTCGAACCCGTTCCGGAATTCTGAGTGTTGCGAGGTTCCGTCCTCTGTCTGCAGCGCCTGGGATCTCCTAGGAGTCCTCCGCGTGTCTTCCCCAAATGTCTCCTATTGCGGGCTGACAGGGAGAGGCGGGGGTTGGGCTAGAAATGCAGGTAGCATCTAGTGCCTACCCCTGGACATATGAGGTAATTAGCAGAATTCCACATGCCAGGGAATACCTGTGACACCAGGCAGCTGCGTGGAGGGCGTCCCCAAACCTCCCCCACACACTTGGCCGCGTTCCGGAATTCTGAGTGTGGCGAGGTTCCGTCCTCAGTCTGCAGAGCCTGGGATCTCCTAGGAGCCCTCCGTGTATCTTCCCCGAGTGTCTCCTAGTGTGGGCAGCCGGGGAAAGGTGGGGGTTCGGCTGGAAATGCAGGTAGCATCTAGTGCCTCCCCCTGGACAGATGAGGTAATTAGCGGTCTTCTTCCTGCCATGGAAAACCTGTGACACCAAGCAGCTGCGTGGGGTGCGGCCCCAAAATTCCCCCACGCACTCAGCCGCGTTCCGGAATTCTGAGTGTGGCGAGGATCCGTCCTCTGTCTGCATCTCCTGGGATCTCATAGTAGCCGTCCGCGTGTCTTCCCCTAGTGTCCCATAGTGCGTGCTGCATTGGAAATGGGGGGTTTGGCCTGGAAATGCAGGTAGCATCTAGTTCATCCCCCTGGACTGGTGAGGTATTTTGTTGAATTCCCCCTGCCTGGGAAAACCTGTGACAACAGGCATCTGCGTAGAGGGCGGCCCCAAACCTCCCCCACCCACTCGGCCGCGTTCCGGATTTCTGAGAGTGGCGAGGTTCCGTCATCTCTGCAGAGCCTGGGATCTCCTAGGAACCCTCCGCATGACTTACCCGAGTGTATCATAGAGCGGGCTGCAGAGGAAAGGCGGGGGTTGGGCTGGAAATGCAGGTAGCATCTAGTGCCTACCCCTGGACAAAAGAGGTAATTAGCGGACTTCCCCCTGCCAGGAAACACATGTGACACCAGGCATCTGCGTGTAGGACGGCCACAAACTTCCCCCACCCACTCGAAACCGTTCCGGAATTCTGAGAGTGGCGAGGTTCCATCCTCTGTCTGCAGCGCCTGGTATCTTCTAGGAGTCCTCCGCGTGTCTTCCCCGAGTGTCTCCTAGTTGGGCTGCCGGGGAAAAGCGGGGGATGGCCTGGAAATGCAGGTAGCATCTAGTGCCTCCCCCTGGACAGATGAGGAAATTAGCGGTCTTCCTCCTGCCAGGGAACACCTGTGACACCAGACAGCTGCGTGGTGGGTGGCCCCAAACCTCCCACATCCACTAGGCCGCCTTCCAGAATTCTGCTTGTGAGGAGGTTCCGTCTTCTGTCTGCATCTCCTGGGATATACTAGGAGCCCTCCGCGTGTCTTCCCAGAGTCTCTCCTAGTGCGGGCTGCCGGGGAAAGTCGGGGGTGGGCTGAAAATGCAGGTAGCATCTAGTGCCTCCCCCTGGACAGATGAGGTAATTACCGGAATTCCCCCTGCCATGGAACACCTGTGACACCATGCAGCTGCGTGGAGAGCGGCCTCAAACCTCACCCACAGACTCGGCCGCGTTCCGGAATTCTGAGTGTGGGGAGATTCCGTCCTCTGTCTGCAGCGCTTGGGATCTCCTAGGAGCCCTCCGGGTGTCTTCCCCCAGTGACTCTTATGCGGGCTGCTGGGGAAAGGCGGGGTTGGGCTTGAAACGCAGGAAGCATCTAGTGCATCCCCCTGGACCAATGAGGTAATTAGCGGAATTACACCCGTGCCAGGGAACACCTGTGTCACCAGGCAGCTGCGTGGAGGGCGGCCCCAAACCTCCCCCACCCACTCGGCCACGTTCCGGAATTCTGAGTGTGGCGAGGTTCCGTCCTAAGTCTGCAGTGCCTGGGATCTCCTAGGAGCCCTCCGCGTGTCTTCCCCGAATGACTCTTAGTGCGGGCTGCCGAGAAAACGCGGGGGATAGGCTAGAATTGCAGGTAGCATCTTGTGCCTCCCCCTGGACTGATGAGGTATTTAGCGGAATTCCGCCTGCCAGGGAACGCCTGTGACACCATGCAGCTGTGAGGAATGCGGCCCCAAACCTCCCCCACCCACTCGGCCGCGTTCCGGAATTCTGAGTGTGAGGAGGTTCCGTCCTCTGTCTGCAGTGCCTGGGATCTTCTTGTAGCCCTCCGCGTGTATTCCCTGAGTGTCTCCTAGCGCGGTCTTCCGGGGAAAGGCTGGGGTTGCACTGGAAATGCAGTTAGAATCTAGTGCCTCCCCCTGGATAGATGAGGTAATTAGCGGAATTCCCCCTGCCAGAGTACACCTGTGACACCATGCAGCTGCGTGGAGGTTGGCTCCAATCCTCCCCCACCCACTCGGCCGCGTTCCGGAATTCTGAGTGTGGCGAGGTTCCGTCCTCTTTCTGCAGCGCCTGGGATCTCCTAGTAGCCCTCCGCATGGCTTACCCGAGTGTATCCTAGAGCGGGCTGCCGAGGAAAGGCGGGGTTTGGGCTGGAAATGCAGGTAGCATCTAGTGCCTACACCTGGACAAAAGAGGTAATTAGCGGACTTCCCCCTGCCAGGGAACACATGTGACAACAGACAGCTGCGTGGAGGGCGTCCCCAAAACTCCCCCACCTACTCGGCCGCGTTCCGGAATTTTGAGTTTGGGGAGGTTCCGTCCTCTGTCGGCAGCGCCTGGGATCTCCTAGTACCATTCCGAGTGACTTCCCCGAGTGTCTCCTAGTGCGGGCTGCCAGGGAATGGCTGGGGTTGGGCTGGAAATGCAGGTAGGGTCTAGTGCCTCCCCCTGGACAGATGAGGTATTTAGCGGACTTCCCCGTGCCAGGGAACCTGTGACACCTGCCAGCTGCGTGGAGGGCGGCCCCAAACATCCCCCACCCACTCGGGCGCGTTACGGATTTCTGAGTGTGGCGAGGTTCCGTCCGCAGTCTACAGCGCCTGGGATTACCTAGGAGCCATTCGCGTGTCTTCCCCGAGTGTCTCCTAGTTGGGCTGCCGGGGAAAAGCGGGGGTTGTCCTGGAAATGCAGGTAGCATCTAGTGCCTCCCCCTGGACAGATGAGGAAATTAGCGGTCTTCCTCCTGCCAGGGAACACCTGTGACACCAGGCAGCTGCGTGCAGGGCGGCCCCACACCTCCCAAATCCACTAGGCCGCGTTTCGGAGTTCTGAGTGTGAGGAGGTTCCGTCTTCTGTCTGCATCGCCTGGGATCTCCTAGGATTCTTCCGCCTGTCTTCCACGAGTGTCTCTTATTGCGGGCTGCCGGGAAAACGCGGGGGATAGGCTAGAAATGCAGGTTGCTTCTAGTGCCTCCCCCTGGACTGATGAGGTATTTAGCGAAATTCCCCCTGACAGGGAACACCTGTGACACCAGGCAGCTGAGTGGAGGTCGGCCCCAACTTCCCACACCCACTCGGACGCGTTCCTTAATTCTGAGTGTCGCGAGGTTCCGTCCTCGGTCTGCAGCGTTTGGGATCTACTAGGAGCCCACCGCCTGTCTTCCCCGAGTTTATCCTTGAGTGGGCTGCCGGGGAAAGGCGGGGGTTGTGCTGAAAATGCAGGTAGCATCTAGTGCCTCCCCCTGGACAGATGAGGCAATTAGCGGACTTCCCCCTGCCAGGGAACACATGTGACACCAGGCAGCTGCGTGGATGGCGGCCCCAAATTTCCCCCACTCACTCGAACCCGTTCCGGAATTCTGAGTGTGGCGAGGTTCCGTCCTCTGTCTGCAGAGCCTGGGATCTCCTAGGAGTCCTCCGCGTGTCTTCCCCGAATGTCTCCTATAGCGGGCTGACAGGGAGAGGCGGGGGTTGGGCTAGAAATGCAGCTAGCATCTAGTGCCTCCCCCTGGAGAGATGAGGTATTTAGCGGAATTCCCCCTGCCAGGGAACACCTCTGTCACCAGGCAGCTGCGTGGAAGTCTGCCCCAAACCTCCCCAACACACTAGGCCACGTTCCGTAATTCTGAGTGTGGCGAGGTTCCGTTCTCTGTCTGCAGCGCCTGGGATCTCCTAGGAGCCATCCACGTGTATTACCCGAGTGACTCATATGCGGGCTGCAGGGGAAAGGTGGTGGTTGGGCTGGAAATGCAAGTAGCATCTATTGCCTACCACAGGAGAGATGAGGTATTTAGCGGAATTCCAACTGCCAACGAACACCTGTGACACCAGGCAGCTTCGTGGATGGCGGCCCCAAAACTCCTCCACCCACTCAGACAGTTCCAGAATTCTGAGTGTGGCGAAGTTCCGTCCTCTGTCTGCAGCGCCTGTGATCTCCTAGGAGCACTCCGCCTCTCTTCCCCGAATGTATCATAGAGCGGGCTGCCGGGGAAAGGTGGGGGTTGGGCTGGAAATGCAGGCAGCATTTAGTGCCTCCCCCTGGACAAATGAGGTAATTAGTGGAATTACCCCTGCCAGGGAACACCTGTGACACCAGGCAGTTGCGTGGAGTGCGGCCACAAACCTCCCCCACCCACTCGGCCGCATTCCGGAATTCTGAGTGTGGCGAGAATCCGTCCTCTGTCTGCAGCGCCTGGGATGCCCTAGGAGCACTCCGCGTGTCTTCCCCGAGTGTTACCTAGTGCCGGCTGCCTGGAATGGCGGGGGTTATGCTGAAAAAGCAGGTAGGATCTAGTACATCCCCCTGGAGAAATGAGGTAATTATTTAAATTCCCCCTGCCAAGGAACACCTGTGACACCAGGCAGCTGCGTGGAGTTCGGCCCGAAATCTCCCCCACCCACTCGGACGCGTTCTGGAATTCTGAGTGTGGCGAAATTCCGTCCTCTGTCTGCAGCGCCTGGGATTACCTAGGACCCCTCCGCGTGTCTTCCCTGAGTGTCTCTTAGTGCGTGCTGCCGGGGAAAAGAGGGGGTAGGGCTGGAAATGCAGGAAGCATCTAGTGCCTCCCCCAGGACAGATTAGATAATTAGCGGATCTCCCCCTGCCAGGGAACACCATTGACACCAGGCAGCTGCGTGGAGGGCGGCCCAAAACCTCCCCCACCCATCGGTCGGGTTTCGGAATTCTAAGTGTGGCGAGGTCCCGTCCTCTGTCTGCAGCGCCTGGGATCTCCTAGGAGCCCTCCGCGTGTCTTCCCCGAGTGTCTCCTAGTGCGGGATTCCGGGGAAAGCCGGGGGTTGGGCTGGAAATACAGGTAGCATCTAGTGCCTCCCCCTGAATAGATGAGGAAATCAGCGGACTTCCCCCTGCCAGGGAACACCTGTGACAACAGGCAGCTTCGTGGAGGGCGGCCCTCATCCTCCCCCAACCACTCGGCCGTGTTCCAGAATTCTGATAGTGGCGAGCTTCCGTCCTCTGTCTGCAGCGCCTGGGATCTCCTAGGAGCCATCCGCGTGTCTTCCCCTAGTGACTCTTATGCGGGCTGCCGGGGAAAGGCTGGGGTTGTGCTAGAAATGCAGGTAGGATCTAGTGCCTCCCCCTGGATAGATGAGGTAATTAGCGGACTTCCCCCTGTCAGGGAACACCTGTGACTCCAGGCAGCTGCGTGGAGGGCGGCCCCAAAACTCATCCACCCACTCGGCCGCGTTCCGGAATTCTGAGTGTGAGGAGGTTACGTCCTCTGTCTGCAGCGCCTGGGATCTCCTAGGAGCCCTCCGCGTTTCTTCCCCGAGTGTATCCTAGTGAGGAATTTGAGGAAAGGCGAGGGTTGGGCTGGAAATGCAGGTAACATCTAGTGCCTCCCTCTGGACAGAAGAGGTAATAAGCGGACTTCCCCTGCCAGGGAACACCTGTGACACCAGGCAGCTGCGTGGGGCAGCAGCCCCAAAATTCCCCACCCACTCGGCCGCGTTCCGGAATTCTGAGTGTGGCAATGTTCCGTCCTCAGTCTGCAGCGACTGGGATCTCCTAGGAGTCTTCCGCGTGTCTTCCCCGAGTGTCTCCTAGTGCAGGCTGCAAGGGAAAGGCGGGGATTGGGCTGGAAATGCTGGTAGAATCTAGTGCCTCCCCCTGGACAGATGAGGTAATTAGCGGACTTCCCCCTGCACGGGAACACCTGTGACACCAGGCAGCTGCGTGGATGGCGGCCCCAAACCTCCCCCAAACACTCGGCCGCGTTCCGGAATTCTGAGTTTGGCGAAGTTCCGTCCTCTGTCTGCAGCGCCTGTGATCTCCTAGGAGCACTCCGCCTCTCTTCCCCGAATGTATCATAGAGCGGGCTGCCGGGGAAAATTGGGGGTTGGGCTGGAAATGCAGGTAGCATTTAGTGCCTCCCCCTCGACAGATGAGGTAATTAGTGGAATTACCCATGCCAGGGAACACCTGTGACACCAGGCAGTTGCGTGGTGTGCGGCCACAAACCTCCCCCACCCACTCGGCCGCATTCCGGAATTCTGAGTGTGGCGAGGATCCGTCCTCTGTCTGCAGCGCCTGGGATGCCCTAGGAGCACTCCGCGTGTCTTCCCCGAGTGTTACCTAGTGCCGGCTGCCTGGAATGGCGGGGGTTATGCTGGAAAAGCAGGTAGGATCTAGTACATCCCCCTGGAGAAATGAGGTAATTATTTTAAATTCCCCCTGCCAAGGAACACCTGTGACACCAGGCAGCTGCGTGGAGTTCGGCCCGAAATCTCCCCCACCCACTCGGACGCGTTCTGGAATTCTGAGTGTGGCGAAGTTCCGTCCTCTGTCTGCAGCGCCTGGGATTACCTAGGACCCCTCCGCGTGTCTTCCCTGAGTGTCTCTTAGTGCGTGCTGCCGGGGAAAGGAGGGGGTAGGGCTGGAAATGCAGGAAGCATCTAGTGCCTCCCCAGGACAGATTAGGTAATTAGCGGATCTCCCTCTGCCAGGGAACACCATTGACACCAGGCAGCTGCGTGGAGGGCGGCCAAAAATTGCACCACCCACTCGGCCGTGTTCTGGAATTCTGAGTGTGGGGAGGTTCCGTCCTCTGTCTGCAGCGCCTGGGATCTCCTAGGAGCCCTCCGCCTGTCTTCCCCGTTTGTATCCTAGAGCGGACTTCTGGGGAAATACGGGGGTTGGGCTGGAAATGCAGGTAGCATCTAGTGCATCCCTTTGGACAGATGAGGAAATTAGCGGAATTCCCCCTGCCAGGGAACACCTGGGACACCAGGCATCTTCGTGCAGGGCGGCCCCAAACCCTCACCAACCACTCGGTCGCGTTCCGGAATTCTGAATTTGGCGAGGTTCCGACCTCTGTCTGGAGCACCTGGGATCTCCTAGGAGCCCTCCGCGTGTCTTCCCTGAGTGTCTCCTAGTGCGGGCTGCCGGGGAAAGGCGGGGTTTGGGCTGGAAATGCTAGTAGCATCTAGTGCCTCCCCCTGGAGAGATGAGGTAATTAGCGGAATTCCCCCTGCCAGGAAACACATTTGACACCAGGCAGCTGCGTGGAGGGCGGCCCCAAACCTCCCCCACCAATCGGTCGGGTTTCGGAATTCTAAGTGTGGCGAGGTCCCGTCCTCTGTCTGCAGCGCCTGGGATCTCCTAGGGGCCCTCCGCGTGTCTTCCCCGAGTGTCTCCTAGTGCGGGATTCCGGGGAAAGCCGGGGGTTGGCCTGGAAAAACAGGTAGCATCTAGTGCCACCCCCTAATAGATGAGGTAATCAGCGGACTTCCCCCTGCCAGGGAACACCTGTGACAACAGGAAGCTTCGTGGAGGGCGGTCCCCATCCTCCCCCAACCACTCGGCCGTGTTCCG
Organism: Camelus ferus; assembly: GCF_009834535.1. Taxonomy (NCBI): domain Eukaryota; kingdom Metazoa; phylum Chordata; class Mammalia; order Artiodactyla; family Camelidae; genus Camelus; species Camelus ferus. The sequence continues at coordinate 28,765,220 of NC_045721.1, forward strand.
GAATTCTGATAGTGGCGAGCTTCCGTCCTCTGTCTGCAGCGCCTGGGATCTCCTAGGAGCCATCCGCGTGTCTTCCCCTAGTGACTCTTATGCGGGCTGCCGGGGAAAGGCTGGGGTTGTGCTGGAAATGCAGGTAGCATCTAGTGCCTCCCCCTGGATAGATGAGGTAATTAGCGGACTTCCCCCTGTCAGGGAAAACCTGTGACTCCAGGCAGCTGCGTGGAAGGCTGCCCCAAACCTCCCCCACCTACTCGGCCGCGTTCCGGAATTCTGAGTTTGGCGAGGTTCCTTCCTCGGTCTGCAGCGCCTGGGAACTCTTAGGAGCCCTCCGCGTGTCTTCCCCGAGTTTCTCCTAGTGTGGACTTTCGGGGAAAGGCGGGGGTTGGGCTGAAAATGCAGGTAGCACCTAGTGCCTCCCCCTGGACAGATGAGGTAATTAGCGGACTTCCCCCTGCCAGGGAACAACTGTGACACCAGGCAGCGGCGTGGAGGTCGGCCCCAAACCTCCCCCACTCACACGGCCGCGTTACGGATTTTTGAGTGTGGCGAGGTTCCGTCCTCTCTGCAGCACCTGGGATATCCTAGGAGCTCTCCACGTGTATTCCCCGAGTGACAATTATGCGGGCTGCAGGGGAAATTCGGGGGTTGGGCTGGAAACGCAGGTAGCATCTAGTGCCTCCCCCTGGACAATTGAGGTAATTAGCGGAATAACACCCCTTACAGGGAACACCTGTGCGACCAGGCAGCTGCGTGGAAGGCGGCCCCAAAATTCCCCACCCACTCGGCCGCGGTCCGGAATTCTGAGTGTGGCGAGGTTCTGTCCTCTGTCTGCAGTGCCTTGAATCTCCTAGGAGCAATCCCCGTTTCTTACCCGAGTATCTCCAAGTGCGGGCTGCCGGGGAAAAGCAGGGGTTGGTCTGGAAATGCAGGTAGAATCTAGTGCCTCCCCTTGGACACATCAGGTATTTAGCGGACTTCCCCCTGCCAGGGAACACCTGTGTCACCAGGCAGCTACGTGGGTGGCGGACCCAAACCTCCCCCACCCACTCGGCCACGTTCCGGAATTCTGAGTTTTGCGAGGTTCCGTCCTCGGTCTGCCGCACCTGTGATATCCTAGGAGCCCTCCGCCAGTCTTCCCTGAATTTATCCTAGAGCGGGCTGCAGGGAAAGTCGGGGGTTGGGCTGGAAATGCAGGTAGCATCTAGTGCCTCCCCCTGGACAGATGAGGTAATTAGCGAACTTCCCCCTGCCAGGGAACACATGTGACACCGGGCAGCTGCGTGGTGGGCGGCCCCAAACCTCCCCCATGCACTCGACCCCGTTCCGGAATTCTGAGTGTGGCGAGGTTCCGTCCTCAGTCTGCAGCGCCTTGGATCACCTAGGAGCCCTTCCCGTGTCTTCCCCGAGTATCTCATATTGCGGGCTGCGGGGGAAAGTTGGGGGTTGGGCTAGAAATGCAGGTAGCATCTTGTGCCTCAACCTGGGCAGATGATGTAATTAGCGGGCTTCCCCCTGCCAGGGAACACCTGTGACACCAGGCAGCTGCGTTAATGGTGGCCCCAAACCTCCCCCACACTCTTGGCCACGTTCCAGAATTCTGAGTGTGGCGAGGTTCCGTCCTGTCTGCAGCGCCTGGGATCTCCTAGGAGACCTCCGCGTGTCTTCCCCGAGTGTCTCCTAGTGCGGAATTTGAGGAAAGGCGAGGGTTGGAGTGGAAATGCAGGTAGCATCTAGTGCCTCCCCGAGGACAGAAGAGGTAATAAGCGGACTTCCCCCTGCCAGGGAACACCTGTGACACCAGGCAGCTGCGTGGTGGGCGGCCCCAAAATTCCCCACCCACTCGGCCGCGTTCCGGAATTCTGAGTGTGGCAAGGTTCCGTCCTCAGTCTGCAGCGCCTGGGATCTCCAAGGAGTTCTCCGCGTGTCTTCCCCGAGTGTCTCCTAGTGCAGGCTGCCATGGAAAGGCGGGGGTTGTTCTGGAAATGCTGGTAGCATCTAGTGCCTCCCCCTGGACAGATGAGGTAATTAACGGACTTCCCCCTGCCGGGGAACACATGTGACACCAGGCAGCTGCGTGGTGTCGGCCCCAAACCTCCCCCCACACACTCGGCCGCGTTCCAGAATTCTGAGTGTGGCGAGGTTCCGTCCTCTGTCTGCAGCACCTTTGGATCTCCTAGGACACCTCCGCGTGTCTTCCCCGAGTGTCTCCTAGTGCGGGCTGCCGGGGAAATGCGGGGGTTGTGCTGGAAATGCAGGTAGCATCTAGTGTCTCCCCTTGGACAGATGAGGTAATTAGCGGAATTCCCCCTGCAAGGGAACACATGTGACACCAGGCAGCTGCGTGGAGTGCGGCCCCAAACCTCCCCCATGCACTCGATCCCATTCCGGAATTCTGAGTGTGGCGAGGTTCCGTCCTCTGTCTGCAGCGCCTGGGATCACCTAAGAACCCTTCCCGTGACTTCCCCGAGTTTCTCCTATTGCGGGCTGACGGGGAAAGGCGGGGTTGGGCTGGAAATGCTGGTAGCATCTAGTGCCTCCCCCTGGACAGATGAGGTAATTAGCGGACTTCCCAATGCCAAGGAACACCTGTGACACGAGGCAGCTTTGTGGATGGCGGCCCCAAACCTCCCCAACACACTAGGCCGCGTTCCGGAATTCTCACTGTGGCGAGGTTCCGTCCTAACTCTGCAGCATCTGGGATCACCTAAGAGCAATCTGCGTGTCTTCCTCGAGTTTCTCCTAGTGCGGGCTGCCGGGGATAGGCGGGGGTTGGGCTGGAAATGCAGGTAGAATCTAGTGCCTCCCCCTGGACAGATGAGGTAATTAGAGGACTTCCCCCTGCAAGGGAACACCTGTGACACCAGGCAGCTGCGTGGAGGGCGGCCCCAAAACTCATCCACACACTCGGCCGCTTTCCGGAATTCTGAGTGTGAGGATGTTACGTCCTCTGTCTGCAGCGCCTGGGATCTCCTAGGAGCCCTCCGCGTGTCTTCCCCGAGTGTATCCTAGTGAGGAATTTGAGGAAAGGCGAGGGTTGGGCTGGAAATGCAGGTAACATCTAGTGCCTCCCTCTGGACAGAAGAGGTAATAAGCGGACTTCCCCTGCCAGGGAACACCTGTGACACCAGGCAGCTGCGTGGGGGGCAGCCCCAAAATTCCCCACCCACTCGGCCGCTTTCCGGAATTCTGAGTGTGGCAAGGTTCCGTCCTCAGTCTGCAGCGACTGGGATCTCCTAGGTGTCTTCCGCGTGTCTTCCCCGAGTGCCTCCTAGTGCAGGCTGCCAGGGAAAGGCGGGGATTGGGCTGGAAATGCTGGTAGAATCTAGTGCCTCCCCCTGGACAGATTAGGTAATTAGCGGACTTCCCCCTGCCGGGGAACACCTGTGACACCAGCCAGCTGCGTGGATGGCGGCCCCAAACCTCCCCCAAACACTCGGCCGCGTTCCGGAATTCTGAGTGTTGCGAGGTTCCGTCCTCGGTCTGCAGCACCTGGGATCTCATAGGAGCCATCCGCGTGTCTTCCCCGAGTGTCTCCTATTGCGGTCTGACGGGAAAACTCGGGGGATAGGCTAGAAATGCAGGTAGCATCTAGTGCCTCTCCCTGGACAGATGAGGTAATTAGCGGACTTCCACCTGCCAGGGAACACCTGTGACACGAGGCAGCTGCGTGGTGGTAGGCCCCAAACATCACCCACCCACTCGGCCGCGTTCCGGAATTCTCATTGTGGGAGGTTCTGTCCTCTTTCTGCAGTGCCTTGAATCTCCTAGGAGCCCTCCCCGTGTCTTCCCCGAGTGTCTCCTAGTGCGGGCTGCCGGGGAAAGGCGGGGGTTGGTCTGGAAATGCAGGTAGAATCTAGTGCCTCCCCCTGGACAGTTCAGGTAGTTAGCGGACTTCCCCCTGCCAGGGAACACCTGTGACACCAGGCAGCTACGTGGAAGGCGGCCCCAAACCTCCCCCAACCACTCGGCCGCGTTCCGGAATTCTGAGTGTGGGTAGGTTCCGTCCTCTGTCTGCAGCGCCTGGGATCTCCAAGTAGCTCTCCGCGTGTCTTCCCCAAATGTCTCGTATTGCGAGATGCAGGGGAAAAGCGGTGGTTGGGCTGGAAATGCAGGTAGAATCAAGTGCTTCCCACTGGACAAATGAGGTAATTAGCGGAATTACACCCCTGCCAGGGAACACCTGTTACACCAGGCAGCTGCGTGGAGGGCGGCCCCATACCTCCCCCACCCACTTGGCCGCGTTCCGGAATTCTGAGTGTGGGGAGGTTCCGTCCTATGTCTGCAGGGCCTGGGAACCCCTAGGAGTTCTCCCCGTGTCTTCCCCGAGTGTCTCCTAGTGCGGGCTGCCGGGAAAAGGCGGGGGTTGGTCTGGAAATGCAGGTAGAATCTAGTGCCTCCCCCTGAACACATCAGGTAGTTAGCGGACTTCCACCTGCCAGGGAACACCTGTGAAAACAGGCAGCTACCAGGAAGTGGGCCAAAACCCTCCCCCACCCACTCGGCCGCGTTCTGGAATTCTGAGTGTGGCGAGGTTCCGTCCTCTGTCTGCAGCGCCTGGAATCCCCAAGGGGCTCTCCGCGTGTCTTCCAGGAATGTCTCTTATTGCGGGCTGCAGGGGAAAGGCGGTGGTTGGGCTGGAAATTCACTTAGCATCTAGTGCCTCCCCCTGGACAAATGAGGAAATTAGCGAATTACACCCCTGCCAGGGAACACCTGTGACACCAGGCAGCTGCGTGGGAGGCTGCCCCAAATCTCCCCAACACACTAGGCCACGTTCCGGAATTCTGAGTGTGGCGAGGTTCCGTTCTCTGTCTGCAGCGCCTGGGATCTCCTAGGAGCCATCTGAGTGTCTTCCCCGAGTGACTCTTATGCGGGCTGCAGTGGAAAGGCGGTGGTTGGGCTCGAAATGCAGGTAGCACCTAGTGCCTACCCCAGGACAAATGAGGTTATTAGCGGAATTCCCCCTGCCAACTAACACCTGTGACACCAGGCAGCTGCGTGGATGGCGGCCCCAAAACTCCTCCACCCACTCAGAAAGTTCCAGAATTCTGAGTGTGGCGAGCTTCCGTTCTCTGTCTGCTGCGCCTGGGATCTCCTAGGATCCCTCACCAGGTCTTCCCTGAGTGTCTCCTATGCGGGCTGCCGGGGAAAGGCGGGGGTAGGGCTGGAAACGCAGGTAGCATCTAGTGCCTCCCCCTGGACAGATGAGGTAATTAGCGGACTTCCCACTGCCAGGGAACACTTGTGACATCAGGCAGCTGCGTGTAGGGCGGCCCCAAACCTCCCCACCCACTCGGCCGCGTTCCGGAATTCTGAGAGTGGCGAAGTTCCATCTTCTGTCTGCAGCACCTGGGATGTCCTAGGAGCCCTCCGCGTGTCTTCCCTGATTGTTACCTAGTGCCTGCTGCCTGGAAAGGCATGGGCAATGCTGGAAATGCAGGTAGCATCTAGTTCCTCCCCCAGGACAGAAAAGGTAATTGGCGGACTACCCCGTGCCAGGGAACACCTGTGACACAAGGCAGCTGCGTGGAGGGCGGCCTCAAACCTCCCCCACCCACTCGGGCGGGCTCCGGAATTCTGAGTGTGGCGAAGTCCCGTCCTCTGTCTGCAGCACCTGGGATCTCCTAGAAGCCCTCCGCGAGTCTTCCCCGCGTGTCTCTTGTGCTTGCTGCCGGGGAAAGGCGGGGGTTGGTCTGGAATTTCAGGTAGAATCTAGTGCCTCCCCCTGGACAGATGATGTAATTAGCGGATTTCCCTAGCCAGGGAACACCTGTGACACCAGGCACCTGCGTGGAGAGCGGCCCCAAAACTCCCCCAACAACTCGGCCGCGTTCCGGAATTCTGAGTGTGGGGAGGTTTCGTCCTCTGTCTGCAGCGCCTGGGATCACCTAAGAGCCGTACGCGTGACTTCCCCGAGTGTCTCCTAGTGCGGGCGCCCGGGGAAAGCCGGGGGTTGGGCTGGAAATCCTGGTAGCATCTACTGCCTCCCCCTGGACAGATGAGGTATTTTGCGGACTTCCCCCTGCAAGGGAACACCTGTGACACCAGGCAGCTGCGTGGAATGCGGCCCCAAACCTCCCCCAACCACTCGGCCGCGTTCCGGAATTCTGATTGTGGGGAGGTTCCGTCCTCTGTCTGCAGCGTCTGGTATCTCCTAGGAGCTCTCCCCGTTTCTTCCCCGTTGTCTCCTAGTGCGGTCTGCCGTGAAAATGCGGGTGTTGTGCTGGAAAAGCAGGTAGCATCTAGTGCCTCCCCCTGGACAGATCAGGTAATTAGCGGACTTCCCCCTGCCAGAGAACATCTGTAACACCAGGCAGCTGAGTGGAGATCGGCCCCAAACATCCCGCACCCACTCGGCCACGTTCCGGATTTCTGAGTGTGGCGAGGTTCCGTCCTCTGCCTGTAGCGCCTGGGATCTCCTAGGAGCCCTCCGCATGTCTTCCCCGATTGTCTCCTAGTGCGGGCTGTCGGGGAATGCCGGGGGTTTGGCTGGAAATGCAGGTAGCATCTAGTGCCTCCCCCGGGAGATATGAGGTAATTACTGGTCTTCCCCCTGCCAGGGAACACCTGTGACACCAGGCAGCTACGTGGAGGGCGGCCCCAAAACTCCCCCACCCACTCGGCCGCGTTCCGGAATTCTGAGTGTGGCGAGGTTCCGTCTTCTGTCTGCAGTGCCAGGGATCTCCTAGGATCCCTCCGCGTGTCTTCCCTGAGTGTCTCCTATGCGGGCTGCCGGGGAAAGACGGGGGTTGGCCTGGAAACGCAGTTAGCGTCTAGTGCCTCTCCCAGGACAGATGAGGTAATTAGCGGACTTCCCCCTGCCACGGAACATCTGTGACTCCAGGCAGCTGCATGGAGGTCAGCACCAAACCTCCCCTACCCTCTCGGCCACGTTCAGGAATTCTGAGAGTGGCGAGTATCCGTCCTCTTTCTGCAGTGCCTGTTAACTCCTAGGAACCCTCCGCGTGTCTTCCCCGAGTGTCTCCTAGTGCGGGCTGCGGGGGAAACCCGGGGGTTGGGCTGGAAATGCAGGCAGCATCTAGTGCCTCCCCCAGGACAGATGAGGTTATTAGCGGAATTCCCCCTGCCAGGGAACACCTGTGACACCAGGCAGCACCGGGGAGTGTGGCTCCAAACCTCCCCCACCCACTCGGCCGCTTTCCGGAAATCTGAGTGTGGGGAGGATCCGTCCTCTGTCTGCAGTGCCTGGGAACACCTAGGAGCCCTCCGCGTGTCTTCCCCGAGTGTCTACTAGTGGGGGATTCAGGGGAAAGCGGGGGTTGGGCTGGAAATGCAGGTAGCATCTAGTGCCTCCCCCTGGACAGATGAGGTTATTAGCGGACTTACCCCTGCCAGGGAACACCTGTGAAACCAGGCAGCTCCGGGGAGTGTGGCTCCAAACCTCCCCCACCCACTCGGCCTTTTTCCGAAATTCTGAGTGTGGGGAGGTTCCGTCCTCAGTCTGCAGCGCCTGGGATCTCCTCGGAGCCGTCCGCGAGCCTTCTCCGAGTGTCTAATATTGGGGGCTGCCGGGGAAAGGCGGGGGTTGGGCTGGAAACACAGGTAGCATCTAGTGCCTACCCCTGGACAGATGAGGTAATTAGCGGACTTCCCACTGCCAGGGAACACCTGTGACACCAGGCAGCTTCGTGGAGGGCGGACCCCAAATATCCCCCACTCACTCGGCCGCGTTCCGGAATTCTGAGTGTGGGGAGGTTCCGTCCTCGGTCTGCAGCGTCTGGTATCTCCTAGGAGCTCTCCCCGTTTCTTCCCCGTTTGTCTCCTATTGCGGTCTGCCGTGAAAATGCGGGTGTTGTGCTGGAAAAAGCAGGTAGCATCTAGTGCCTCCCCCTGGACAGATCAGGTAATTAGCGGACTTCCCCCTGCCAGAGAACATCTGTAACACCAGGCAGCTGAGTGGAGATCGGCCCCAAACATCCCGCACCCACTCGGCCGCGTTCCGGATTTCTGAGTGTGGCGAGGTTCCGTCCTCTGCCTGCAGCACCTGGGATCTCCTAGGAGCCGTCCGCGAGACTTCTCCGAGTGTCCATTATTGGGGGCTGCCGGGGAAAGGCGGGGGTTGGGCTGGAAAACTCAGGTAGCATCTAGTGCCTACCCCTGGACAGATGAGGTAATTAGCGGACTTCCCACTGCCAGGGAACACCTGTGACACCAGGCAGCTTCGTGGAGGGCGGACCCCAAATATCCCCCACTCACTCGGCCTCGTTCCGGAATTCTGAGTGTGGCGAGGTTCCGTCCTCTGTCTGCAGCGCCTGGGATCTCCCAGGAGCCCTCCGCGTGACTTCCCCGAGTGTTTCCTAGTTCGGGCTCCCGTAGAAAGCCGGGGGTTGGGCTGGAAATGCAGGTAGCATCTAGTGCCTACCCCAGGACAGATGAGGTATTTAGCGGAATTCCCCCTGCCAACGAACACATGTGACACCAGGCAGCTGCGTGGAATTCGGCCCCAAACCTCCTGCACCCACTCAGACAGTTCCAGAATTCTGAGTGTGGAGAAGTTCCGTCCTCTGTCTGTAGCGCCTGGGATCTCCTAGGAGCACTCCGCCTGACTTCCCCGAATGTATCCTAGAGCAGGCTTCAGGGGAAAGACGGGGGTTGGTCTGGAAATGCAGGTAGAATCTAGTGCCTCCCCCTGGACACTTCAGATAGTTAGCGGAATTCCCCCTGCCAGGGAACACCTGTGACACCAGGCAGCTACGTGAAAGGCGGCCCCAAACCTCCCCCACCCACTCAGCCGCGTTCCGGAATTCTGAGTGTGGGTAGGTTCCGTCCTCTGTCTGCAGAGCCTGGGATCTCCAAGTAGCTCTCCGCGTATCTTCCCCAAATGTCTCGTATTGCGGGATGCAGGGGAAAGGCGGTGGTTGGGCTTTAAATGCAGGTAGAATCTAGTGCTTCCCCCTGGACAAATGAGGTAATTAGCGAAATTACACCCCTGCAAGGGAACACCTGTGTCACCAGGCAGCTGCGTGGTTGGCGACCCCAAACCTCCCCCACCCACTCGCCCGCGTTCCGGAATTCTGAGTGTGGCGATGTTCCGTCCTCGGTCTGCAGCGTCTGTGATCTCCAAGGAGCCCTCCGCCTGTCTTCCCCGAGTATATCCTAGAGCAGGCTTCAGGGGAAAGTCGGGGGTTGGGCTGGAAATGCAGGTAGCATCTAGTGCCTCCCCCTGGACAGATGAGGTATTTAGCGGAATTCCCCCTGCCAGGGAACACCTGTGACACCAGGCAGCTGCGTGGAGGGCGGCCCCACATCTACCCCACCCACTCGGCCGCGTTCCGGAATTCTGAGTGTGGGGAGGACCCGTCCTCTGTCTGCAGCGCCTAGGATATCCTAGGAGACCTCCGCGTGTCTTCCCCGAGCGTCTCCTACTTCGGGCTTCCGGGGAAAAGAGGGGGTTAGGCTGGAAATGCAGGTAGAATCTAGTGCCTCCCTCTGGATAGATGAGGTATTTAGTAGACTTCCCCCTGCCAGGGAACACATGTGAAACCAGGCAGCTTCGTGGGGGGAGGCCCCAAAACTCCCCCACCCACTCGGCCGCGTTCCGGAATTCGGATTTTGGCGAGCTTCCGTCCTCTATCTGCAGCGCCTGGGATCTCCTAGGAGCCCTCCGCGTGTCTTCCCCGAGTGACTCTTATGCGGGCTGCAGGGGAAAGGCGGGGTTGGGCTGGAAATACAGGTAGCATCTAGTGCCTCCCTCTGTACAGATGAGGTATTTATCGGACTTCCCCCTGCCAGGGAACACCTGTGACACCAGGCAGCTGGGTGGAGGGCTGCCCCAAACCTCCCCCACACACTCGGCCGCCTTCCGGAATTCTGAGTGTGGCGAGGTTCCGTCCTCGGTCTGCAGCGCCTGGGATCTCCTAGGAGCCCTCCGCCTGTCCTCCCCGAGTGTATCCTAGAGCGGGCTGCAGGGAAATATCGGGGGTTGGTCTGGAAATGCACGTAGCATCTAGTGCCTCCCCCTGGACAGATGAGGTAATTAGCGGATTTCCCCCTGCCAGGGAACACGTGACACCAGGCAGCTGCGTGTAGGGCGGCCACAAACCTCCCCCACGAACTCGACCCCGTTCCGGAATTCTGAGTGTGGCAAGGTACCGTCCTCTGTCTGCATGGCCTGGGAACACATCGGTGCCCTCCCCGTGTCTTCCCTGAGTGTCTCCTAGTGCGGGCTGCCGGGGAAAGGCGGGGGTTGTTCTGGAAATTCAGGTAGAATCTAGTGCCTCCCCCTGGACACATCAGGTATTTAGCGGAATTCCCCCTACCAGGGAACACCTGTGACACCTGGCAGCTGCTTGGAGGGCGGCCGAAAAGCTCCCCCACACACTCGGCCGGGATCCGGAATTCTGAGTGTGGGGAGGACCCGTCCTCTGTCTGCAGCGCCTTGGATATCCCAGGAGACCTCCGCGTGTCTTCCCCGAGCGTCTCCTACTGCGGGCTTCCGGGGAAAAGAGGGGGTTAGGCTGGAAATGCAGGTAGCATCTAGTGCCTCCCTCTGGATAGATGAGGTATTTATCGGACTTCCCCCTGTTAGGGAACACCTGTGACACCAGGCAGCTAGGTGGAGGGCTGCCCCAAACCTCCCCCACACACTCGGCCGCGTTCCGGAATTCTGAGTGTGGCGAGGTTCCGTCCTCTGTCTGCAGCGCCTGGGATCTCCTAGAAGCCCTCCGCGAGCCTTCCCCGCGTGTCTCTTGTGCTTGCTGCCGGGGAAAGGCGGGGGTTGGGCTGGAATTTCAGGTAGAATCTAGTGCCTCCCCCTGGACAGATGATGTAATTAGCGGATTTCCCTAGCCAGGGAACACCTGTGACACCAGGCACCTGCGTGGAGAGCGGCCCCAAAACTCCCCCAACAACTCGGCCGCGTTACGGAATTCTGAGTGTGGGGAGGTTTCGTCATCTGTCTGCAGCGCCTGGGATCACCTAAGAGCCGTCCGCGTGACTTCCCCGAGTGTCTCCTTGTGCGGGCGCCCGGGGAAACCCGGGGGTTGGGCTGGAAATGCTGGTAGCATCTACTTCCTCCCCCAGGCCAGATGAGGTAATTAGCAGAATTCCCACTGCCAGGGAACACCTGTGACACCAGGCAGCTACGTGGAGGGCGGCCCGAACACTCCCCCACCCACTCGGCCACGTTCCGGAATTTTGAATATGGCGAGGATCCGTCCTCTGTCTGCAGCACCTGGGATTTCCTAGGAGCCCCCCGCGTGACTTCCCCGAGTGTCTCCTAGTGCGGACTGCCTGGGAAAGGCGGGGGATAGGCTAGAAATACAGGTAGCATCTAGTGAATCCCCCTGGACAGATGGGGTAATTAGCGGACTTCCCCCTGCAAGGGAACACCTGTGACACCAGGCAGCTGCGTGGAATGCGGCCCCAAACCTCCCACAACCACTCGGCCGCGTTCCGGAATTCTGAGTGTGGGGAGGTTCCGTCCTCGGTCTGCAGCGTCTGGTATCTCCTAGGAGCTCTCCCCGTTTCTTCCCCGTTTGTCTCCTAGTGCGGTCTGCCGTGAAAATGCGGGTGTTGTGCTGGAAAAGCAGGTAGCATCTAGTGCATCCCCCTGGACAGATCAGGTAATTAGCGGACTTCCCCCTGCCAGAGAACATCTGTAACACCAGGCAGCTGAGTGGAGATCGGCCCCACACATCCCGCACCCACTCGGCCGCGTTCCGGATTTCTGAGTGTGGCGAGGTTCCGTCCTCTGCCTGCAGCACCTGGGATCTCCTAGGAGCCCTCCGCATGTCTTCCCCGATTGTCTCCTATTGCGGGCTGTTGGGGAAAGCCGGGGGTTTGGCTGGAAATGCAGGTAGCATCTAGTGCCTCCCCCGGGAGAGATGAGGTAATTACTGGTCTTCCCCCTGCCAGGGAACACCTGTGACACCAGGCAGCTACGTGGAGGGCGGCCCCAAAACTCCCCCACCCACTCGGCCTCGTTCCGGAATTCTGAGTGTGGCGAGGTTCCGTCTTCTGTCTGCAGTGCCAGGGATCTCCTAGGATCCCTCCGCGTGTCTTCCCTGAGTGTCTCCTATGCGGGCTGCCGGGGAAAGACAGGGGTTGGCCTGGAAACGCAGGTAGCATCTAGTGCCTCCCCCTGGACAGATGAGGTAATTAGCGGAATTCCCACTGCCAGGGAACACTTGTGACACCAGGAAGCTGCGTGTAGGGCGGCCACAAACCTCCCCACCCACTCGGCCGTGTTCCGGATTTCTGAGAGTGGCGAGAATCCGTCCTATTTCTGCAGTGCCTGTTAACTCCTAGGAGCCCTCCGCGTGTCTTCCCCGAGTGTCTCCTAGTGCGGGCTGCCGGGGAAAGCCGGGGGTTGGGCTGGAAATGCAGGTAGCATCTACTGCCTCCCCCTGGACAGATGAGGTTATTAGCGGAATTCCCCCTGCCAGGGAACACCTGTGAAACCAGGCAGCACCGGGTAGTGTGGCTCCAAACCTCCCCCACCCACTCGGCCGCTTTCCGGAATTCTCAGTGTGGGGAGGATCCGTCCTCTGTCTGCAGTGCCTGGGAACCCCTAGGAGCCCTCCGCGTGTCTTCCCCGAATGTCTACTAGTGGGGGATTCAGGGGAAAGCGGGGGTTGGGCTGGAAATGCAGGTAGCATCTAGTGCCTCCCCCTGGACAGATGAGGTAATTAGCGGACTTCCCCCTGCCCGGGAACACCTGTGACACCAGGCAGCTGCGTGGAGGGCGGCCCCAAAACTCCCCCACCCACTCGGCAGCGTTCCGGAATTCTGAGTGTGGCGAGTTTCCGTCCTCCCTCTGCAGCAGCTGGTAACTCATAGGAGCCATCCACGTGTCTTCCCCGAGTTTCTCCTAGTGCGGGCTGCAGGGTAAAGCGGGGTTGGGCTGGAAACGCAGGTAAAATCTAGTGCATCCCCCTGGACAGATGAGGCAATTAGCGGAATTACACCCCTGCCATGGAACACCTGTGACACCAGGCAGCTGCGTGGAGGGTGGCCTCAAAACTACCTCCCCACTCGGCCGGGTTCCGGAATTCTGAGTGTGGGGAGGATCCGTCCTCTGTCTGCAGCGCCTGGGATCTCCTAGGAGTACTCCGCGTGTCTTCAACGAGTGTCTCCTAGTGCGGGCTGCCGGGGAAAGGCGGGGGAAGGGCTAGAAAGGCAGGTAGCATCTAGTGCCTCCCCCTGGACAGATGAGGTAATTAGCGGACTTCCCCCTGCTCGGGAACACCTGTGACATCAAGCAGCTGTGTGGATGTCGGCCCAAAATCTCCCCCACCCACTCGGACGCGTTCCGGAATTCTGAGGGTGGCGAGGTTCCGTCCTCTCTCTGCAGCACCTGGGATCTCCTTTAGCCATCCGCGTGTCTTCCCCGTGTGTCTCCTAGAGCGGGCTGACAGGGAGAGGTGGGGGTTGGGCTAGAAATGCAGGAAGCATCTAGTGCCTACCCCTGGAAAGATGAGGTAATTAGCGGAATTCCCCATGACAGTGAACACCTGTGACACCAGGCAGCTGCGTGGGGGCGGCAACAAAACTACCCCACCCACTCGGCCGCGTTCCGGAATTCTGAGTTTGGGGAGGTTCCGTACTCTGTCTGCAGCAGCTGGGAACTCATAGGAGCCATCCGCGTGTCTTCCCCGAGGTTCTCCTAGTGCGGGCTGCAGGGTAAAGGCGGGGTTGGGCTGGAAACGGAGGTAAAATCTAGTGCATCCCCATGGACAGATGAGGCAATTAGCGGAATTACACCCCTGCCAGGGAACACCTGTGACACCAGGCAGCTGCGTGGAGGGCGGCCCCAAACCTCCCCCACAAACTCGGCCGGGTTCCTGAATTCTGAGTATGGGGAGTTTCCGTCCTCTGTCTGCAGCACCTTGGATATTCTAGGAGCCCTCCGCGTGTCTTCCCCGAGCGTCTCCTAGTGCGGGCTTCCGGGGAAAGTGGGGGTTAGGCTGGAAATGCAGGTAGCATCTAGTGCCTCCCTCTGGACAGATGAGGTATTTAGCGGACTTCCCCTGCCAGGGAACACCTGTGACACCAGGCAGCTGCGTGGAGGGCGGCCCCAAACCTCCCCCAACAACTCGGGCGCGTTCCGGAATTCTGAGTGTGGCGAGGTTCCGTCCTCTGTCTGCAGCGCCTGGGATCTCCTAGGAGCACTCCGCCTGTCTTCTCCGAGTGTATCTTAAAGCGGTCTGCCGGGGAAAGTCGGGGGTTTTGCTGGAAATGCTAGTAGCATCTATTGCCTCCCCCTGGACAGATGAGGTATTTAGCGGACTTCCCCCTGCCAGGGAACACATGTGACACCAGGCAGCTGCATGGAGGGCGGCCCCAAACCTCACCCATGCAATCGACCCCGTTCCGAAATTCTGAGTGTGGCGAGGTACCGTCCTCTGACTGCAGCGCCTGGGATCTCCTAGGAGCCTTTCCCGTGTCTTCCCCGAGTTTCTCCAAGTGCGGGCTGCCGGGGAAATGCGGGGGTTGGGCTGGAAATGCAGGTAGAATCTAGTGCCTCCCCCTGGACACATCAGGTAGTTAGCGGAATTCCCCCTGCCAGGGAACACCTGTGAAACCAGGCAGCTACGTGGAAGTGGGCCCCAAAACTCCCCCAACCACTCGGCCTTGTTCCGGAATTCTGAGTGTGGCGAGGTTCCGTCCTCTGTCTGCAGCGCCTGGGATCTCCTAGGAGCCCTCCGCGTGTCTTCCCCGAGTGACTCTTATGCTGGCTGCAGGGGAAAGTCGGGGGTTGGGCTGGAAATGCAGGTAGCATCTAGTGCCTCCCCCTGGACAGATGAGGTAATTAGCGGACTTCCCCCTGCCAGGGAACACCTGTGACACCTGACAGCTGCGTGGAAGGCGGCCCCAAACCTCCCCAACCCACTCGGACGCGTTCCGGAATTCTGAGTGTCGCGAGGTTCCGTCCTCGGTCTGCAGCGCCTTGGATATCCTAAGAGAACTCCGCGTGTCTTCCCTGAGCGTCTCCTAGTGCGGGCTTCCGGGGAAAACAGGGGGTTAGGCTGGAAATGTAGGTACCATCTAGTGCCTCCCTCTGGAAAGATGAGGTATTTAGCGGACTTCCCCTGCCAGGGAACACCTGTGACACCAGGCAGCTGCGTGGATGGCGGCCCAAAACCTCCCCCACACACTCCGCCATGTTCCGGAATTCTGAGTGTG
Source organism: Camelus ferus (assembly GCF_009834535.1). Taxonomy (NCBI): domain Eukaryota; kingdom Metazoa; phylum Chordata; class Mammalia; order Artiodactyla; family Camelidae; genus Camelus; species Camelus ferus. The sequence continues at coordinate 28,780,367 of NC_045721.1, forward strand.
GCGAGGTTCCGTCCTCTGTCTGCAGCGCCTGGGATCTCCGTGGAGCCCTCCGCGTGTCTTCCCCAAGTGACTATAATGCGGGCTGCTGGGGAAAGTCGGGGGTTGGGCTGGAAACGCAGGTAGCATCTAGTGCCTCCCTCTGGACAAATGAGTTAATTAGCGGAATTACACCACTGGCAGGGAACACCTGTGAGGCCAGGCAGCTGCGTGGAGGGCGGCCCCAAACGTCCCCCAACAACTAGGGCGCGTTCCGGAATTCTGAGTGTGGCGAGGTTCCGTCCTCTTTCTGCAGGCCTGGGATCTCCGAGGAGCCCTCCGCATGTCTTCCCCGAGTGACTATTATGCGGGCTGCTGGGGAAAGTCGGTGGTTGGGCAGGAAACGCAGGTAGCATCTAGTGCCTCCCCCTGGACAAATGAGGTAATTAGCGGAATTACACCCCTGCCAGGGAACACATGTGACACCAGGCAGCTGCGTGGAGTGCGGCCACAAACCTCCCCCATGCACTCGACCCCGTTCCGAAATTCTGAGTGTGGCGAGGTTCCGTCCTCTCTCTGCAGCGCCTGGGATCTCATAGGAGCCATTCCCGTGTCTTCCCCGAATTTCTCCTATTGCGGGCTGCCGGGGAAAGGCGGGGGTTGGGCTGGAAATGCAGGTAGCATCTAGTGCCTCCCCCTGGACAGATGAGGTAATTAGCGGAATTCCCCCTGCCAGGGAACACCTGTGACACCAGGCAACTGCGTGGATGGCGGCCCCAAACCTCCCCCACCCACTCGGCCGGGTTCCGGAATTCTGAGTGTGGCGAGGTTCCGTCTTCTGTCTGCAGCGCCTGGGATCTCCTAGGAGCCCTCCGCCTGCCTTCTCCGAGTTTATCCTAGAGCGGGCTGCGGGAGAAAGTCGGGGGTTTTGCTGGAAATGCAAGTAGCATCTAGTGCCTCCCCCTGGACAGATGAGGTAATTAGCGGACTTCCCCCTGCCAGGGAACATATGTGACACCAGGCAGCTGCGTGGAGGGCCGCCCCAAACGTCCCCCATGCACTCGAACCCGTTCCGAAATTCTGAGTGTGGCGAGATTCCGTCCTCTGTCTGCAGCGCCTGGGATCTCCTAGGAGCCCTCCGCGTGTCTTCCCCGAGTGACTATTATGCTGGATGCCGGGGAAAGTCGGGTGTTGTGCTGAAAATGCAGATAGCATCTAGTGCCTCCCCCTGGACAGATGAGGTAATCAGCGGACTTCCCCCTGCCAGGGAACACATTTGACACCAGGCAGCTTCGTGTAGGGCGGCCACAAAACTCCCCCACGCACTAGACCCCGTTCCGGGATTCTGAGTGTGGCCAGGTACCGTCCTCTGTCTGCAGCGCCTCGGATTTCCTAGGAGCCCTTCCCGTGTCTTCCCCGAATTTCTCCTAGTGTGGGCTGCCGGAGAAAGGCGGCGGTTGGGCTGGAAAAGCAGGTAGCATCTAGTGCCTCCCCCTAGAAAGATGAGGTAATTAGCGGACTTCCCCCTGCGAGGGAACACCTGTGACCCCAGGCAGCTGCTTGGAGGGCGGCCCCAAATCTCCCACACACACTCGGCCGGGTTCCGGAATTCTGTGTGTGGGGAGGTTCCGTCCTCTGTCTGCAGCGCCTTGGATATCCTAGGAGCCCTCCGCGTGTCTTCCCCGAGCGTCTCCTAGTGCGGGCTTCCGGGGAAAAGAGGGGGTTAGGCTGAAAATGCAGGTAGCATCTAGTGCCTCCCTCTGGAGAGATGAGGAATTTAGCGGACTTCCCCCTGCCAGGGAACACCTGTGAAACCAGGCAGCTTCGTGGAAGTCGGCCCCAATCCTCCCCCACCCACTCGGCCGAGTTCCGGAATTCTGATTGTGGCGAGCTTCCGTCCTCTGTCTGCAGCGCCTGGGATCTCCTTCGAGCCCTCCGCGTGTCTTCCCCGAGTGTCTCCTAGTGCGGTTTGCCGGGGAAAGGCGGGGGTAGGGCTGGAAAAGCAGGTAGCATCTAGTGCTTCTCCCTGGACAGATGAGGTACTTAGCGGACTTCCCCCTGCCAGGGAACACATTTGAAACCAGGCAGCTGCGTGTAGGGCGGCCACATACCTCCCCCACGCACTCGAACCCGTTCCAGAATTCTGAGTGTGGCCAGGCACCGTCCTCGGTCTGCAGCGCCTGGGATCTCCTAGGAGCCCTTCCCGTGTTTTCTCCGAGTTTCTCCTACTGCGGGCTGCCGGAGAAAGGCGGGGGTTTGGCTGGAAAAGCAAGTAGAGTCTAGTGCCTCCCCCTGGACAGATGAGGCAATTAGCGGAATTACACCCCTGCCAGGGAACACCTGTGACACCAGGCAGCTGCGTGGAGGGTGGCCCCAAAACTCCCTCCCACTCGGCCGGGTTCCGGAATTCTGAGTGTGGCGAGGTTCCGTCCACTGTCTGCAGCACCTGGGATCTCCTAGGAGCCATCCGCGTGTCTTCCCCGAGTGTCTCCTAGTGCGGGCTGCCGGGGAAATGCGGGGGTTGGGCTGCATATACAGGTAGCATCTAGTGCATCCCCCTGGAAAGATGAGGTAATTAAAGGACTTCCCCCTTCCTGGGAACACCTGTGTCAACAGGCAGCTGCATGGATGTCGGCCCCAAACCTCCCCCAACCACTCGGCCGCGTTTCGGAATTCTGAGTGTTTCGAGGATCCGTCCTCGGTCTGCAGCGCCTGGAATCTCCCAGGAGCCCTCCTCGTTTCTTCCCCGAGTGTCTCCTAGTGCGGGTTGCCGGGGAAAGACGGGGGTAAGGCTGGAAATGCAGGTAGCATCTAGTGCCTCTCCCAGGACAGATGAGGTAATTAGCGGAATTCCCCCTGCCATGGAACACCTGTGACACCAAGCAGCTGCGTGGGGTGCGGCCCCAAACTTCCCCCACGCACTCAGCCGTGTTCCAGAATTCTGAGTGTGGCGAGGATCCGTCCTCAGTCTGCAGCGCCTGGGAACTCCTAGGAGCCCTCAGCGTGTCTTCCCCGAGTGACTATTATGCGGGCTGCAGGGGAAAGTCGTGGGTTGTGCTGGAAATGCAGATAGCATCTAGTGCCTCCCCCTGGACAGATGAGGTAATTAGCGGAATTACACCCCTGCCAGGGAACACCTGTGACACCAGGCAGCTGCGTGGAGGGTGGCCCCAAAACTCCCTCCCCACTCGGACGGGTTCCGGAATTCTGAGTGTGGGGAGGTACCGTCCTCTGTCTGCAGCGCCTGGGATCTCCTAGGAGCCCTTCCCGTGTCTTCTCTGAGTTTCTCCTACTGCGGGCTGCCGGAGAAAGGCGGGGGTTGGGCTGGAAAAGCAGGTAGAATCTAGTGCCTCCCCCTGGACAGATGAGGCAATTAGCGGAATTACACCCCTGCCAGGGAACACCTGTGACACCAGGCAGCTGCGTGGATGGTGGCCCCAAAACTCCATCCCCACTCGGCCGGGTTCCGGAATTCTGAGTGTGGGGAGGTTCCGTACTCAGTCTGCAGCGCCTGGGATCTCCTAGGAGCACTCCGCATGTCTTCCCCGAGTGTATCCTAGTGCGGGCTGCCGGGGAAAGGCGGGGGTTGGGCTAGAAATGCAGGTAGCATCTAGTGCCTCCCCCTGGACAGATGAGGTATTTAGAGGACTTCCCCCTGCTAGGGAACACCTGTGACATCAAGCAGCTGTGTGGATGGCGGCCCCAAATCTCCCCCACCCACTCGGACGCGTTCCGGAATTCTGAGGGTGGCGAGGTTCCGTCCTCTCTCTGCAGCATCTTTGATCTCCTAGGAGCCATCCGCGTGTCTTCCCCGAGTTTCTCCCAGTGCGGGCTGACAGGGAGAGGCGGGGGTTGGGCTAGAAATGCAGGTAGCATCTAGTGCCTACCACTGGACATATGAGGTAATTAGCGGAATTCCCCTTGCCAGGGAACACCTTTGACACCAGGCAGCTGCGTGGAAGGAGGCCCCAAACCTCCCCCAAGCACTCGACCGCGTTCCGGAATTCTGAGTGTGGGGAGGTTCCGTCCTCTGTCTGCAGCGCCTGTGATCTCCTAGGAGCCCTCCGCGTGACTTTCCACGAGTGTCTCCTTGTGCGGGCTGCCGGGAAAACGCGGGGGATAGGCTAGAAATGCAGGTAGCATCTAGTGCCTCCCCCTGGCCAGATGAGGTAATTAGCGGTATTCTTACTGCCATGGAACACCTGTGAAACCAAGCAGCTGCGTGGGGTGCGGCCCCAAAATTCCCCCACGCACTCAGCAGCGTTCCGGAATTCTGAGTGTGGCGAGGATCCGTCCTCTGTCTGCATCTCCTGGGATCTCCTAGGAGGCGTCCGCGTGTCTTCCCCTAGTGTACCATAGTGCGGGCTGCCGTGGAAATGCGGGGTTTGGGCTGGAAATGCAGGTAGCATCTAGTTCATCCCCCTGGACTGATGAGGTATTTAGTTGAATTCCCTCTGCCTGGGAAAACCTGTGACAACAGGCATCTCCGTGGAGGGCGGCCCCAAGCCTCCCCCATGCACTCGACCCCGTTCCGAAATTCTGAGTGTGGCGAGTTTCCGTCCTCTGTCTGCAGCGCCTGGGATCTCCTAGGAGCCCTTCCCGTGTCTTCCCCGAGTTCCTCCTAGTGCGGGCTGCCGGGGAAATGCGGGGGTTGGGCTTGAAATGCAGGTAGAATCTAGTGCCTCCCCCTGGACAGATGAGGTAATTAGCGGAATTCCCACTGCCAGGGAAGACCTGTGGCACCAGGCAGCTGCGTGGAGTGTGGCCCCAAAACTCCCTCCCCACTCGGACGGGTTCCGGAATTCTGAGTGTGGGGAGGTACCGTCCTCTGTCTGCAGCGCCTGGGATCTCCTAGGAGCCCTTCCCGTGTCTTCTCTGAGTTTCTCCTACTGCGGGCTGCCGGAGAAAGGCGGGGGTTGGGCTGGAAAAGCAGGTAGAATCTAGTGCCTCCCCCTGGACAGATGAGGCAGTTAGCGGAATTACACCCCTGCCAGGGAACACCTGTGACACCAGGCAGCTGCGTGGATGGTGGCCCCAAAACTCCCTCCCCACTCGGCCGGGTTCCGGAATTCTGAGTGTGGGGAGGTTCCGTACTCAGTCTGCAGCGCCTGGGATCTCCTAGGAGCACTCCGCATGTCTTCCCCGAGTTTATCCTAGTGCGGGCTGACAGGGAGAGGCGGGGGTTGGGCTAGAAATGCAGGTAGCATCTAGTGCCTACCACTGGACATATGAGGTAATTAGCGGAATTCCCCCTGCCAGGGAACACCTTTGACACCAGGCAGCTGCGTGGAAGGTGGCCCCAAACCTCCCCCAAGCACTCGACCGCGTTCCGGAATTCTGAGTGTGGGGAGGTTCCGTCCTCTGTCTGCAGCACCTGTGATCTCCTAGGAGCCCTCCGCGTGACTTCCACGAGTGTCTCCTTGTGCGGGCTGCCGGGAAAACGCGGGGGATAGGCTAGAAATGCAGGTAGCATCTAGTGCCTCCCCCTGGCCAGATGAGGTAATTAGCGGTATTCTTACTGCCATGGAACACCTGTGAAACCAAGCAGCTGCGTGGGGTGCGGCCCCAAAATTCCCCCACGCACTCAGCAGCGTTCCGGAATTCTGAGTGTGGCGAGGATCCGTCCTCTGTCTGCATCTCCTGGGATCTCCTAGGAGGCGTCCGCGTGTCTTCCCCTAGTGTACCATAGTGCGGGCTGCCGTGGAAATGCGGGGTTTGGGCTGGAAATGCAGGTAGCTTCTTGTTCATCCCCCTGGACTGATGAGGTATTTAGTTGAATTCCCTCTGCCTGGGAAAACCTGTGACAACAGGCATCTCCGTGGAGGGCGGCCCCAAGCCTCCCCCATGCACTCGGCCGCGTTCCGAAATTCTGAGTGTGGCGAGGTTCCGTCCTCTGTCTGCAGCGCCTGAGATCTCCTAGGAGCCCTCCGCGTGTCTTCCCCGAGTGACTATTATGCGGGCTGCAGGGGAAATTCGGGGGTTGCGCTGGAAATGCAGGTAGCATCTAGTGCCTCCTCCTGGACAGATGAGGTAATTAGCGGAATTCCCCCTGCCAGGGAACACCTGTGACACCAGGCAGCTGCTTGGAAGGCGGCCCCAAACCTCCCCCACACACTCGGCCGGGTTCCGGAATTCTGAGTGTGGGGAGGTTCCGTCCTTTTTCTGCAGCGCCTTGGATATCCTATGAGCCAACCGCGTGTCTTCCCCGAGCGTCTGCTAGTACGGGCTTCCGGGGAAAAGAGGGGGTTAGGCTGGAAATGCAGGTAGCATCTAGTGCCTCCCCTGGACAGATGAGGTAATTAGCGGAATTCCCCCTGACAGGGAACACCTGTGACACCAGGCAGCAGCGTGGTGGGCGGGCCCCAAACCTACCGCACCCACTCGGCCTCTTTCCGGCATTCTGAGTGTGGAGAGATTCCGTCCTCTGTCTGCAGCGACTGCGATCTCCTAGGAGCCCTCACCGAGACTTCCCAGAGTTTCTCCTAGTGCGGGTTGCCGGGGAAAGGCGGGGGTAGGCCTGGAAATGCAGGTAGCATCTAGTGCCTCCCCCTGGACAGATGAGGTGTTTAGCGGAATTCCCCCTGCCAGGTAACACCTGTGACACCAGGCAGCTGCGTGGAGGGCGGCCCCAAACCTCCCCCAAGCACTCGACCGCGTTCCGGAATTCTGAGTGTGGGGAGGTTCCGTCCTCTGTCTGCAGCGCCTGGGATCTCCTAGGAGCCGTTCCCGTGTCTTCTCTGAGTTTCTCCTACTGCGGGCTGCCGGAGAAAGGCGGGGGTTGGGCTGCAAATGCAGGTAGAATCTACTGCCTCCCCCTGGAATGATGAGGCAATTAGCGGAATTACACCCCTGCCAGGGAACATCTGTGACATCAGGCAGCTGCGTGGAGGGTGGCCCCAAAACTCCCTCCCCACTCGGCCGGGTTCCGGAATTCTGAGTGTGGGGAGGTTCCGTACTCAGTCTGCAGCGCCTGGGATCTCCTAGGAGCACTCCGCATGTCTTCCCCGAGTGTATCCTAGTGCGGGCTGCCGGGGAAAGGCGGGGGTTGGGCTAGAAATGCAGGTAACATCTAGTGCCTCCCCCTGGACAGATGAGGTAATTAGAGGACTTCCCCCTGCCAGGGAACACCTTTGACACCAGGCAGCTGCGTGGAAAGTGGCCCCAAACCTCCCCCAAGCACTCGACCGCGTTCCGGAATTCTGAGTGTGGGGAGGTTCCGTCCTCTGTCTGCAGCGCCTGGGATCTCCTAGGAGCCCTCCGCGTGACTTCCACGAGTGTCTCCTTGTGCGGGCTGCCGGGAAAACGCGGGGGATAGGCTAGAAATGCTGGTAGCATCTAGTGCCTCCCCCTGGCCAGATGAGGTAATTAGCGGTATTCTTACTGCCATGGAACACCCGTGAAACCAACCAGCTGCGTGGGGTGCGGCCCCAAAATTCCCCCACGCACTCAGCAGCGTTCCGGAATTCTGAGTGTGGCGAGGATCCGTCCTCTGTCTGCATCTCCTGGGATCTCCTAGGAGCCGTCCGCGTGTCTTCCCCTAGTGTACCATAGTGCGGGCTGCCGGGAAAACGCGGGGGAGAGGCTAGAAATGCTGGTAGCATCTAGTGCCTCCCCCTGGAGAGATGAGGTAATTAGCGGAATTCCCCATGCCAGGGAACACCTGTGACACCAGGCAGCTGCGTGGAGGGCGTTCCCAAACCTCCCCCACCCACTCGACCGCGTTCCGGAATTCTGAGCGTGGCGAGGTTCCGTCCTCAGTCTGCAGCGCCTGGGATCTCCTCGGAGCCCTCCGCGTGTCTTCCCCGAGGTGTCTCCTAGTGTGGGCAGCCGGGGAAAGGTGGGGGTTGGCTGGAAATGCAGGTAGTATCTAGTGCCTCCCCCTGGACACATGAGGTAATTAGCGAACTTCCCCCTGCCATGGATCACCTGTGACACCAAGCAGCTGCGTGGGGTGCGGCCCCAAAATTCCCCCACGCACTCAGCCGTGTTCCAGAATTCTGAGTGTGGCGAGGATCCGTCCTCAGTCTGCAGTGCCTGGGATCTCCTAGGAGCCGTCCGCGTGTCTTCCCCGAGTGACTATTATGGGGGATGCAGGGGAAAGTCGGGGGTTGTGCTGGAAATGCAGATAGCATCTAGTGCCGTCCCCTGGACAGATGAGGTAGTTAGCAGAATTCCCCCTGCCAGGGAACACATATGAAACCAGGCAGCTGCGTGTAGGGCGGCCACAATCCTCCCCCACGCACTCGAACCCGTTCCGGAATTCTGAGTGTGGGGAGGTACCGTCCTCTGTCTGCAGCGCCTGGGATCTCCTAGGAGCCCTTCCCGTGTCTTCTCTGAGTTTCTCCTACTGCGGGCTGCCGGAGAATGGCGGGGGTTGGGCTGGAAAAGCAGGTAGAATCTAGTGCCTCCCCCTGGACAGATGTGGCAATTAGCGGAATTACACCCCTGCCAGGGAACATCTGTGACATCAGGCAGCTGAGTTGAGGGTGGCCCCAAAACTCCCTCCCCACTCGGCCGGGTTCCGGAATTCTGAGTGTGGGGAGGTTCCGTACTCAGTCTGCAGCGCCTGGGATCTCCTAGGAGCACTCCGCATGTCTTCCCCGAGTGTATCCTAGTGCGGGCTGCCGGGGAAAGGCGGGGGTTGGGCTAGAAATGCAGGTAGCATCTAGTGCCTCCCCCTGGACAGATGAGGGAGTTAGAGGACTTCCCCCTGCTAGGGAACACCTGTGACATCAAGCAGCTGCGTGGAGTGCGTTCCCAAACCTCCCCCACACACTTGGCCGCGTTCCGGAATTCTGAGTGTGGGGACGTTCCGTCCTCTGTCTGCAGCACCTGGGATCTCCTAGGAGCCATCCGCGTGACTTCCACGAGTGTCTCCTTGTGCGGGCTGCCGGGGAAACGCGGGGGATAGGCTAGAAATGCAGGTAGCATCTAGTGCCTCCCCTTGGACAGATGAGGTAATTAGCGGTATTCTTACTGCCATGGAACGCCTGTGACACCAAGCAGCTGCGTGGTGTGCGGCCCCAAAATTCCCCCACGCACTCAGCAGCGTTCCGGAATTCTGAGTGTGGCGAGGATCCGTCCTCTGTCTGCATCTCCTGGGATCTCCTAGGAGCCGTCCGCGTGTCTTCCCCTAGTGTACCATAGTGCGGGCTGCCGTGGAAATGCGGGGTTTGGGCTGGAAATGCAGGTAGCATCTAGTTCATCCCCCTGGACTGATGAGGTATTTAGTTGAATTCCCTCTGCCTGGGAAAACCTGTGACAACAGGCATCTCCGTGGAGGGCGGGCCCCAAGCCTCCCCCATGCACTCGACCCCGTTCCGAAATTCTGAGTGTGGCGAGTTTCCGTCCTCTCTCTGCAGCGCCTGGGATCTCTTAGGAGCCCTTCCCGTGTCTTCCCCGAGTTCCTCCTAGTGCGGGCTGCCGGGGAAATGCGGGGGTTGGGCTTGAAATGCAGGTAGAATCTAGTGCCTCCCCCTGGACAGATGAGGTAATTAGCGGAATTCCCACTGCCAGGGAAGACCTGTGACACCAGGCAGCTGCGAGGAGGGCTGCCCCAAACCTACCCCACCCACTCGGCCGCGTTCCGAAATTCTGAGTGTGGCGAGGTTCCGTCCTCTGTCTGCAGCGCCTGGGATCTCCTAGGAGCCCTCTGCGTGTCTTCCCCGAGTGACTATTATGCGGGCTGCAGGGGAAATTCGGGGGTTGTGCTGGAAATGCAGGTAGCATCTAGTGCCTCCTCCTGGACAGATGAGGTAATTAGCGGTCTTCTTCCTGCCATGGAACACCTGTGACACCAAGCAGCTGCGTGGTGTGCGGCCCCAAACTTCCCCCACGCACTAAGCCGCGTTCCGGAATTCTGAGTGTGGCGAGGATCCGTCCTCTGTCTGCATCTCCTGGGATCTCATAGGAGCCGTCCGCGTATCTTCCCCTAGTGTCCCATAGTGCGGGCTGCCCTGGAAATGCGGGGTTTGGGCTGGAAATGCAGGTAGCATCTAGTTCATCCCCCTGGACTGATGAGGTATTTAGTTGAATTCCCCCTGCCTGGGAAAACCTGTGACAACAGGCATCTGCGTAGAGGGCGACCCCAAACCTCCCCCACCCACTCGGCCGCGTTCCGGAATTCTGAGTGTGGCGAGGTTCTGTCCTCTTTCTGCAGAGCCTGGGATCTCCTAGGAGCCCTCCGCATGTCTTACCCGAGTGTATCATAGAGCGGGCTGCCGAGGAAAGGCGGTGGTTTTGCTGGAAAAGCAGATAGCATCTAGTGCCTCCTCTTGGAGAGATGAGGCAATTAGCGGATTTCCCCCTGCCAGGGAACACATGTGACACCAGGAAGCTGCGTGGATGGCGGCCCCAAATTTCCCCCAACCACTCGAACCCGTTCCGGAATTCTGAGTGTGGCGAGGTTCCGTCCTCAGTCTGCAGAGCCTGGGATCTCCTAGGAGTCCTCCGCGTGTCTTCCCCGAATGTCTCCTATTGTGGGCTGACAGGGAGAGGCGGGGGTTGGGCTAGAAATGCAGGTAGCATTTAGTGCCTACCCCTGGACATATGAGGTAATTAGCGGAATTCCCCATGCCAGGGAACACCTGTGACACCAGGCAGCTGCGTGGAGGGCGTCCCCAAACCTCCCCCACACACTTGGCCGCGTTCCGGAATTCTGAGTGTGGCGAGGATCCGTCCTCTGTCTGCATCTCCTGGGATCTCATAGGAGCCGTCCGCGTGTCTTCCCCTAGTGTCCCATAGTGCGTGCTGCCCTGGAAATGCGGGGTTTTGGCCTGGAAATGCAGGTAGCATCTAGTTAATCCCCCTGGTCTGGTGAGGTATTTTGTTGAATTCCCCCTGCCTGGGAAAACCTGTGACAACAGGCATCTGCGTAGGGGGCGGCCCCAAACCTCCCCCACCCACTCGGCCGCGTTCCGGATTTCTGAGTGTGGCGAGGTTCCGTCCTCTCTGCAGAGCCTTGGATCTCCTAGGAGCCCTCCGCATGTCTTAACCGAGTGTATCATAGAGCGGGCTGCCGAGGAAATGCGGGGGTTGGGCTGGAAATGCTGGTAGCATCTAGTGCCTACCCCTGGAAAAAAGAGGTAATTAGCGGACTTCCCCCTGCCAGGGAACACATGTGACACCAGGCATCTGCGTGTAGGGCGGCCACAAACTTCCCCCAACCACTCGAACCCGTTCCGGAATTCTGAGAGTGGCGAGGTTCCATCCTCTGTCTGCAGTGCCTGGTATCTTCTAGGAGTCCTCCGCGTGTCTTCCCCGAGTGTCTCCTAGTTGGGCTGCCGTGGAAAAGCGGGGGTTGTCCTGGAAATGCATGTAGCATCTAGTGCCTCCCCCTGGACAGATGAGGAAATTAGCGGTCTTCCTCCTGCCAGGGAACACCTGTGACACCAGGCAGCTGCGTGCAGGGCGGCCCCAAACCTCCCACATCCACTAGGCCGCGTTCCGGAGTTCTGAGTGTGAGGAGATTCCGTCTAATGTCTGCATCGCCTGGGATCTACTAGGAGTCCTCCACCTGTCTTCCACGAGTGTCTCTTATTGCGGGCTGCCGGGAAAACGCGGGGGATAGGCTAGAAATGCAGGTTGCTTCTAGTGCCTCCCCCTGGACTGATGAGGTATTTAGCGAAATTCCCCCTGAGAGGGAACACCTGTGACACCAGGCAGCTGAGTGGGGGTCGGCCCCAACTTCCCACACCCACTCGGCCGTGTTCCTTAATTCTGAGTGTGGCGAGGTTCCGTCTTCGGTCTGCAGCGACTGGGATCTACTAGGAGCCCACCGCCTGTCTTCCCCGAGCTTATCCTTGAGTGGGCTGCCGGGGAAAGGCGGGGGTTGTGCTGGAAATGCAGGTAGCATCTAGTGCCTCCCCCTGAACAGATGACGTAATTAGCGGACTTCCACCTGCCAGGGAACACATGTGACACCATTCAGCTTCGAGGAGGTTGGCCCTAATCCTCCCCCACCCACTCGGCCGCGTTCCGGAATTCTGAGTGTGGCGAGGTTCCGTCCTCAGTCTGCAGAGCCTGGGACCTACTAGGAGCCCTCCTCGTATCTTCCCCGAGTGTCTCCTAGTGTGGGCAGCCGGGGAAAGGTGGGGGTTGGGCTGGAAATGCAGGTAGCACCTAGTGCCTCCCCCTGGACAGATGAGGTAATTAGCGGTCTTCTTCCTGCCATGGAACACCTGTGACACCAAGCAGCTGCGTGGGGTGCGGCCCTAAACTTCTCCCACGCACTCAGCCGCGTTCCGGAATTCTGAGTGTGGCGAGGATCCGTCCTCTGTCTGCATCTCCTGGGATCTCATAGGAGCCGTCCGCGTGTCTTCCCCTAGTGTCCCATAGTGCGGGCTGCCGTGGAAATGCGAGGTTTGGGCTGGAAATGCAGGTAGCATCTAGTTCATCCCCCTGGACTGATGAGGTATTTAGTTGAATTCCCCCTGCCTGGGAAAACCTGTGACAACAGGCATCTGCGTAGAGGGCGACCCCAAACCTCCCCCACCCACTCGGCCTCGTTCCGGAATTCTGAGTGTGGCGAGGTTCTGTCCTCTTTCTGCAGAGCCTAGGATCTCCTAGGAGCCCTCCGCATGTCTTACCCGAGTGTATCATAGAGCGGGCTGCCGAGGAAAGGCGGTGGTTGTGCTGGAAAAGCAGATAGCATCTACTGCCTCCACTTGGAGAGATGAGGCAATTAGCGGATTTCCCCCTGCCAGGGAACACATGTGACACCAGGCAGCTGCGTGGATGGCGGCCCCAAATTTCCCCCACCCACTTGAACCCGTTCCGGAGTTCTGAGTGTGGCGAGGTTCCGTCCTCTGTCTGCAGCGCCTGGGATCTCCTAGGAGTCCTCCGCGTGTCTTCCCCGAATGTCCCCTATTGCGGGCTGACAGGGAGAGGCGGGGGTTGGTCTAGAAATGCAGGTAGCATCTAGTGCCTACCCCTGGACATATGAGGTAATTAGCGGAATTCCCCATGCCAGGGAACACCTGTGACACCAGGCAGCTGCGTGGAGGGCGTCCCCAAACCTCCCCCACACACTTGGCCGCGTTCCGGAATTCTGAGTGTGGCGAGGTTCCGTCCTCAGTCTGCAGAGCCTGGGATCTCCTAGGAGCCCTCCGCGTAACTTCCCCGAGTGTCTCCTAGTGTTGGCAGCCGGGGAAAGGTTGGGGTTGGGCTGGAAATGCAGGTAGCATCTAGTGCCTCCCCCTGGACAGATGAGGTAATTAGCGGTCTTCTTCCTGCCATGGAACACCTGTGACACCAAGCAGCTGCGTGGGGTGCGGCCCCAAACTTCCCCCACGCACTCAGCCTCGTTCCGGAATTCTGAGTGTGGCGAGGATCCGTCCTCTGTCTGCATCTCCTGGGATCTCATAGGAGCCGTCCCCGTGTCTTCCCCTAGTGTCCCATAGTGCGTGCTGCCCTGGAAATGCGGGGTTTGGGCTGGAAATGCAGGTAGCATCTAGTTCATCCCCCTGGACTGGTGAGGTATTTAGTTGAATTCCCCCTGCCTGGGAAAACCTGTGACAACAGGCATCTGCGTAGAGGGCGGCCCCAAACCTCCCCCACCCACTCGGCCGCGTTCCGGATTTCTGAGTGTGGCGAGGTTCCGTCCTCTTTCCTCAGAGCCTGGGATCTCCTAGGAGCCCTCCGCATGTCTTACCTGAGTGCATCATAAAGCGGGCTGCCGAGGAAATGCGGGGGTTGGGCTGGAAATGCAGGTAGCATCTAGTGCCTACCCCTGGACAAAAGACGTATTTAGCGGACTTCCCCCTGCCAGGGAACACCTGTGACACCAGGCAGCTGCGTGGTGGGTGGCCCCAAACCTCCCACATCCACTAGGCCTCGTTCCGGAATTCTGATTGTGAGGAGGTTCCGTCTTCTGTCTGCATCGCCTGGGATCTACAAGGAGCCCTCCTCGTGTCTTCCCAGAGTCTCTCCTAGTGCGGGCTGCCGGGGAAAGTCGGGGGTGTGCTGAAAATGCAGGTTGCATCTAGTGCCTCCCCCTGGACAGATGAGGTAATTACCGGAATTCCCCCTGCCATGGAACACCTGTGACACCATGCAGCTGCGTGGAGGGCGGCCCCAAACCTCACCCACAGACTCGGCCGCGTTCCGGAATTCTGAGTGTGGGGAGGTTCCGTCCTCTGTCTGCAGTGCCTGGGATCTTCTAGGAGCCCTCCGCGTGTATTCTCTGAGTGTCTCCTTGCGCGGTCTTCCGGTGAAAGGCTGGGGTTGCACTGGAAAGGCAGTTAGAATCTAGTGCCTCCCCCTGGATAGATGAGGTATTTAGCGGAATTACCCCTGCCATGGAACACCTGTGACACCATGCAGCTGCGTGGAGGTTGGCCCCAATCCTCCCCCACCCACTAGGCCGCGTTCCGGATTCTGAGTGTGGCGAGGTTCCGTCCTCTTTCTGCAGCGCCTGGGATCTCGTAGGAGCCCTCCGCATGGCTTACCCGAGTGTATCCTAGAGCGTGCTGCCGAGGAAAGGCGGGGGTTGGGCTGGAAATGCAGGTAGCATCTAGTGCCTACCTCTGGACAAAAGAGGTAATTAGCGGACTTCCCCCTGCCAGGGAACACATGCGACACCAGGCAGCTGCGTGTAGGGCGGCCCCATACCTCCCCAACCCACTCGGGCGCGTTCCGGAATTCTGAGAGTGCCGAGGTTCCGTCCTCTGTCTGCTTTGCCTGGGATCTCCTAGGAGCCCTCCGCGTGTCTTCCCCGATTGTTACCTAGTGCCGGCTGCCTGGAAATGCGTGGGTTGGGCTGGAAATGCAGGTAGCATCTAATGCCTCCCCCTGGACAGATGAGGTATTCAGCGGTCTTGCTCCTGCCAGGGAACACATGTGACAACAGACAGCTGCGTGGAGGGCGTCCCCAAAACTCCCCCACGTACTCGGCCGTGTTCCGGAATTTTGAGTTTGGGGAGGTTCCGTCCTCTGTCGGCAGTGCCTGGGATCTCCCAGGAGCATTCCGAGTGACTTCCCCGAGTGTCTCCTAGTGCGGGCTGCCAGGGAAAGGCTGGGGTTCGGCTGGAAATGCAGGTAGCATCTAGTGCCTCCCCCTGGACAGATGAGGTAATTAGCGGACTTCCCCGTGCCAGGGAACACCTGTGACACCTGGCAGCTGCGTGGAGGGCGGCCCCAAACATCCCCCACCCACTCGGGCGCGTTACGGATTTCTGAGTGTGGCGAGGTTCCGTCCGCAGTCTACAGCGCCTGGGATTACCTAGGAGCCATTCGCGTGTCTTCCCCGAGTGTCTCCTAGTTGGGCTGCCAGGGAAAAGCGGGGGTTGTCCTGGAAATGCATGTAGCATCTAGTGCCTCCCCCTGGACAGATGAGGAAATTAGCGGTCTTCCTCCTGCCAGGGAACACCTGTGACACCAGGCAGCTGCGTGCAGGGCGGCCCCAAACCTCCCACATCCACTAGGCCGCGTTCCGGAGTTCTGAGTGTGAGGAGATTCCGTCTAATTTCTGCATCGCCTGGGATCTACTAGGAGTCCTCCGCCTGTCTTCAACGAGTGTCTCTTATTGCGGGCTGCCGGGAAAACGCGGGGGATAGGCTAGAAATGCAGGTTGCTTCTAGTGCCTCCCCCTGGACTGATGAGGTATTTAGCGAAATTCCCCCTGAGAGGGAACACCTGTGACACCAGGCAGCTGAGTGGGGGTCGGCCCCAACTTCCCACACCCACTCGGCCGCGTTCCTTAATTCTGAGTGTGGCGAGGTTCCGTCTTCGGTCTGCAGCGACTGGGATCTACTAGGAGCCCACCGCCTGTCTTCCCCGAGTTTATCCTTGAGTGGGCTGCCGGGGAAAGGCGGGGGTTGTGCTGGAAATGCAGGTAGCATCTAGTGCCTCCCCCTGAACAGATGACGTAATTAGCGGACTTCCACCTGCCAGGGAACACATGTGACACCATTCAGCTTCGAGGAGGTTGGCCCTAATCCTCCCCCACCCACTCGGCCGCGTTCCGGAATTCTGAGTGTGGCGAGGTTCCGTCCTCAGTCTGCAGAGCCTGGGACCTACTAGGAGCCCTCCTCGTATCTTCCCCGAGTGTCTCCTAGTGTGGGCAGCCGGGGAAAGGTGGGGGTTGGGCTGGAAATGCAGGTAGCACCTAGTGCCTCCCCCTGGACAGATGAGGTAATTAGCGGTCTTCTTCCTGCCATGGAACACCTGTGACACCAAGCAGCTGCGTGGGGTGCGGCCCTAAACTTCTCCCACGCACTCAGCCGCGTTCCGGAATTCTGAGTGTGGCGAGGATCCGTCCTCTGTCTGCATCTCCTGGGATCTCATAGGAGCCGTCCGCGTGTCTTCCCCTAGTGTCCCATAGTGCGGGCTGCCGTGGAAATGCGAGGTTTGGGCTGGAAATGCAGGTAGCATCTAGTTCATCCCCCTGGACTGATGAGGTATTTAGTTGAATTCCCCCTGCCTGGGAAAACCTGTGACAACAGGCATCTGCGTAGAGGGCGACCCCAAACCTCCCCCACCCACTCGGCCTCGTTCCGGAATTCTGAGTGTGGCGAGGTTCTGTCCTCTTTCTGCAGAGCCTAGGATCTCCTAGGAGCCCTCCGCATGTCTTACCCGAGTGTATCATAGAGCGGGCTGCCGAGGAAAGGCGGTGGTTGTGCTGGAAAAGCAGATAGCATCTACTGCCTCCACTTGGAGAGATGAGGCAATTAGCGGATTTCCCCCTGCCAGGGAACACATGTGACACCAGGCAGCTGCGTGGATGGCGGACCCAAATTTCCCCCACCCACTTGAACCCGTTCCGGAATTCTGAGTGTGGCGAGGTTCCGTCCTCTGTCTGCAGCGCCTGGGATCTCCTAGGAGTCCTCCGCGTGTCTTCCCCGAATGTCCCCTATTGCGGGCTGACAGGGAGAGGCGGGGGTTGGGCTAGAAATGCAGGTAGCATCTAGTGCCTACCCCTGGACAGATGAGGTAATTAGCGGAATTCCCCATGCCAGGGAACACCTGTGACACCAGGCAGCTGCGTGGAGGGCGTCCCCAAACCTCCCCCACACACTTGGCCGCGTTCCGGAATTCTGAGTGTGGCGAGGTTCCGTCCTCAGTCTGCAGAGCCTGGGATCTCCTAGGAGCCCTCCGCGTATCTTCCCCGAGTGTCTCCTAGTGTTGGCAGCCGGGGAAAGGTTGGGGTTGGGCTGGAAATGCAGGTAGCATCTAGTGCCTCCCCCTGGACAGATGAGGTAATTAGCGGTCTTCTTCCTGCCATGGAACACCTGTGACACCAAGCAGCTGCGTGGGGTGCGGCCCCAAACTTCCCCCACGCACTCAGCCTCGTTCCGGAATTCTGAGTGTGGCGAGGATCCGTCCTCTGTCTGCATCTCCTGGGATCTCATAGGAGCCGTCCCCGTGTCTTCCCCTAGTGTCCCATAGTGCGTGCTGCCCTGGAAATGCGGGGTTTGGGCTGGAAATGCAGGTAGCATCTAGTTCATCCCCCTGGACTGGTGAGGTATTTAGTTGAATTCCCCCTGCCTGGGAAAACCTGTGACAACAGGCATCTGCGTAGAGGGCGGCCCCAAACCTCCCCCACCCACTCGGCCGCGTTCCGGATTTCTGAGTGTGGCGAGGTTCCGTCCTCTTTCCTCAGAGCCTGGGATCTCCTAGGAGCCCTCCGCATGTCTTACCTGAGTGCATCATAAAGCGGGCTGCCGAGGAAATGCGGGGGTTGGGCTGGAAATGCAGGTAGCATCTAGTGCCTACCCCTGGACAAAAGACGTATTTAGCGGACTTCCCCCTGCCAGGGAACACATGTGACACCAGGCATCTGCGTGTAGGGCGGCCACAAACTTCCCCCACCCACTCGAACCGGTTCCGGAATTCTGAGAGTGGTGAGGTTCCATCCACTGTCTGCAGCGCCTGGTATCTCCTAGGAGTCCTCCGCGTGTCTTCCCCGAGTGTCTCCTAGTTGGGCTGCCGGGGAAAAGCGGGGGATGGCCTGGAAATGCAGGTAGGATCTAGAGCCTCCCCCTGGGCAGATGAGGAAATTAGCGGTCTTCCTCCTGCCAGGGAACACCTGTGACACCAGGCAGCTGCGTGGTGGGTGGCCCCAAACCTCCCACATCCACTAGGCCGCGTTCCAGGATTCTGATTGTGAGGAGGTTCCGTCTTCTGTCTGCATCGCCTGGGATCTACTAGGAGCCCTCCGCGTGTCTTCCCAGAGTCTCTCCTAGTGCGGGCTGCCGGGGAAAGACGGGGTTGGGCTTGAAACGCAGGTAGAATCAAGTGCATCCCCCTGGACAAATGAGGTAATTAGCGGAATTACACCCCTGCCAGGGAACACCTGTGTCACCAGGCAGCTGCGTGGAGGGCGGCCCCAAACCTCCCCCACCCACTCGGCCGCGTTCCGGAATTCTGAGTGTGGCGAGGTTCCGTCCTCTTTCTGCAGAGCCTGGGATCTCCTAGGAGCTCTCCGCATGTCTTACCCGAGTGTATCCTAGAGCGGGCTGCCGAGGAAAGGCGGGGGTTGGGCTGGAAAACAAGTAGCATCTAGTGATTTCACCTGGACAGATGAGGTAATTAGCGGACTTCCCCCTGCCAGGGAACACCTGTGACACCAGGCAGCTGCTTGGAGGGCGGCCCCAAACCTCCCCCCACACTCGGCCGGGTTCCGGAATTCTGAGTGTGGGGAGGTTCCGTCCTCTGTGTGCAGCGCCTTGGATATCCTAGGAGCCCTCCGCGTGTCTTCCCCGAGCGTCTCCTAGTGCGGGCTTCATGGGAAAAGAGGGGATTAGGCAGGAAATTCAGGTAGCATCTAGTGCCTCCCCCTGGACTGGTGAGGTATTTAGTTGAATTCCCCCTGCCTGGGAAAACCTGTGACAACAGGCATCTGCGTAGAGGGCGGCCCCAAACCTCCCCCACCCACTCGGCCGCGTTCCGGATTTCTGAGTGTGGCGAGGTTCCGTCCTCTTTCCTCAGAGCCTGGGATCTCCTAGGAGCCCTCCGCATGTCTTACCTGAGTGCATCATAAAGCGGGCTGCCGAGGAATTGCGGGGGTTGGGCTGGAAATGCAGGTAGCATCTAGTGCCTACCCCTGGACAAAAGACGTATTTAGCGGACTTCCCCCTGCCAGGGAACACCTGTGACACCAGGCAGCTGCGTGGTGGGTGGCCCCAAACCTCCCACATCCACTAGGCCTCGTTCCGGAATTCTGATTGTGAGGAGGTTCTGTCTTCTGTCTGCATCGCCTGGGATCTAAAAGGAGCCCTCCTCGTGTCTTCCCAGAGTCTCTAATAGTGCGGGCTGCCGGGGAAATTCGGGGGTGGGCTGAAAATGCAGGTTGCATCTAGTGCCTCCCCCTGGACAGATGAGGTAATTACCGGAATTCCCCCTGCCATGGAACACCTGTGACACCATGCAGCTGCGTGGAGGGCGGCCCCAAAACTCACCCACAGACTCGGCCACGTTCCGGAATTCTGAGTGTGGGGAGGTTCCGTCCTCTGTCTGCAGTGCCTGGGATCTTCTAGGAGCCCTCCGCGTGTATTCTCTGAGTGTCTCCTAGCGCGGTTTTCCGGTGAAAGGCTGGGGTTGCACTGGAAATGCAGTTAGAATCTAGTGCCTCCCCCTGGATAGATGAGGTAATTAGCGGAATTCCCCCTGCCAGAGTACACCTGTGACACCATGCAGCTGCGTGGAGGTTGGCCCCAATCCTCCCCCACCCACTCGGCCGCGTTCCGGATTCTGAGTGTGGCGAGGTTCCGTCCTCTTTCTGCAGCGCCTGGGATCTCGTAGGAGCCCTCCGCATGGCTTACCCGAGTGTATCCTAGAGCGTGCTGCCGAGGAAAGGCGGGGGTTGGGCTGGAAATGCAGGTAGCATCTAGTGCCTACCTCTGGACAAAAGAGGTAATTAGCGGACTTCCCCCTGCCAGGGAACACATGCGACACCAGGCAGCTGCGTGTAGGGCAGCCCCATACGTCCCCAACCCACTCGGGCGCGTTCCGGAATTCTGAGAGTGCCGAGGTTCCGTCCTCTGTCTGCTTTGCCTGGGATCTCCTAGGAGCCCTCCGCGAGTCTTCCCCGATTGTTACCTAGTGCCGGCTGCCTGGAAATGCGTGGGTTGGGCTGGAAATGCAGGTAGCATCTAGTGCCTCCCCCTGGACAGATGAGGTATTCAGCGGTCTTGCTCCTGCCAGGGAACACATGTGACAACAGACAGCTGCGTGGAGGGCGTCCCCAAAACTCCCCCACCTACTCGGCCGCGTTCCGGAATTTTGAGTTTGGGGAGGTTCCGTCCTCTGTCGGCAGTGCCTGGGATCTCCCAGGAGCATTCCGAGTGACTTCCCCGAGTGTCTCCTAGTGCGGGCTGCCAGGGAAAGGCTGGGGTTCGGCTGGAAATGCAGGTAGCATCTAGTGCCTCCCCCTGGACAGATGAGGTAATTAGCGGACTTCCCCGTGCCAGGGAACACCTGTGACACCTGGCAGCTGCGTGGAGGGCGGCCCCAACATCCCCCACACACTCGGGCGCGTTACGGATTTCTGAGTGTGGCGAGGTTCCGTCCGCAGTCTACAGCGCCTGGGATTACCTAGGAGCCATTCGCGTGTCTTCCCCGAGTGTCTCCTAGTTGGGCTGCCGGGGAAAAGCGGGGGTTGTCCTGGAAATGCATGTAGCATCTAGTGCCTCCCCCTGGACAGATGAGGAAATTAGCGGTCTTCCTCCTGCCAGGGAACACCTGTGACACCAGGCAGCTGCGTGCAGGGCGGCCCCAAACCTCCCATATCCACTAGGCCGCGTTCCGGAGTTCTGAGTGTGAGGAGATTCCGTCTAATGTCTGCATCGCCTGGGATCTACTAGGAGTCCTCCGCCTGTCTTCCACGAGTGTCTCTTATTGCGGGCTGCCGGGAAAACGCGGGGGATAGGCTAGAAATGCAGGTTGCTTCTAGTGCCTCCCCCTGGACTGATGAGGTATTTAGCGAAATTCCCCCTGAGAGGGAACACCTGTGACACCAGGCAGCTGAGTGGGGGTCGGCCCCAACTTCCCACACCCACTCGGCCACGTTCCTTACTTCTGAGTGTGGCGAGGTTCCGTCTTCGGTCTGCAGTGCCTGGGATCTACTAGGAGCCCACCGCCTGTCTTCCCCGAGTTTATCCTTGAGTGGGCTGCCGGGGAAAGGCGGGGGTTGTGCTGGAAATGCAGGTAGCATCTAGTGCCTCCCCCTGAACAGATGAGGTAATTAGCGGACTTCCACCTGCCAGGGAACACATGTGACACCATTCAGCTTCGAGGAGGTTGGCCCTAATCCTCCCCCACCCACTCGGCCGCGTTCCGGAATTCTGAGTGTGGCGAGGTTCCGTCCTCAGTCTGCAGAGCCTGGGACCTACTAGGAGCCCTCCTCGTATCTTCCCCGAGTGTCTCCTAGTGTGGGCAGCCGGGGAAAGGCGGGGGTTGGGCTGGAAATGCAGGTAGCACCTAGTGCCTCCCCCTGGACAGATGAGGTAATTAGCGGTCTTCTTCCTGCCATGGAACACCTGTGACATCAAGCAGCTGCGTGGGGTGCGGCCCTAAACTTCTCCCACGCACTCAGCCGCGTTCCGGAATTCTGAGTGTGGCGAGGATCCGTCCTCTGTCTGCATCTCCTGGGATCTCATAGAAGCCGTCCGCGTGTCTTCCCCTAGTGTCCCATAGTGCGGGCTGCCGTGGAAATGCGAGGTTTGGGCTGGAAATGCAGGTAGCATCTAGTTCATCCCCCTGGACTGATGAGGTATTTAGTTGAATTCCCACTGCCTGGGAAAACCTGTGACAACAGGCATCTGCGTAGAGGGCGACCCCAAACCTCCCCCACCCACTCGGCCTCGTTCCGGAATTCTGAGTGTGGCGAGGTTCTGTCCTCTTTCTGCAGAGCCTAGGATCTCCTAGGAGCCCTCCGCATGTCTTACCCGAGTGTATCATAGAGCGGGCTGCCGAGGAAAGGCGGTGGTTGTGCTGGAAAAGCAGATAGCATCTACTGCCTCCACTTGGAAAGATGAGGCAATTAGCGGATTTCCCCCTGCCAGGGAACACATGTGACACCAGGCAGCTGCGTGGATGGCGGCCCCAAATTTCCCCCACCCACTTGAACCCGTTCCGGAATTCTGAGTGTGGCGAGGTTCCGTCCTCTGTCTGCAGCGCCTGGGATCTCCTAGGAGTCCTCCGCGTGTCTTCCCCGAATGTCCCCTATTGCGGGCTGACAGGGAGAGGCGGGGGTTGGGCTAGAAATGCAGGTAGCATCTAGTGCCTACCCCTGGACAGATGAGGTAATTAGCGGAATTCCCCATGCCAGGGAACACCTGTGACACCAGGCAGCTGCGTGGAGGGCGTCCCCAAACCTCCCCCACACACTTGGCCGCGTTCCGGAATTCTGAGTGTGGCGAGGTTCCGTCCTCAGTCTGCAGAGCCTGGGATCTCCTAGGAGCCCTCCGCGTATCTTCCCCGAGTGTCTCCTAGTGTTGGCAGCCGGGGAAAGGTTGGGGTTGGGCTGGAAATGCAGGTAGCATCTAGTGCCTCCCCTGGACAGATGAGGTAATTAGCGGTCTTCTTCCTGCCATGGAACACCTGTGACACCAAGCAGCTGCGTGGGGTGCGGCCCCAAACTTCCCCCACGCACTCAGCCTCGTTCCGGAATTCTGAGTGTGGCGAGGATCCGTCCTCTGTCTGCATTTCCTGGGATCTCATAGGAGCCGTCCCCGTGTCTTCCCCTAGTGTCCCATAGTGCGTGCTGCCCGGGAAATGCGGGGTTTGGGCTGGAAATGCAGGTAGCATCTAGTTCATCCCCCTGGACTGGTGAGGTATTTAGTTGAATTCCCCCTGCCTGGGAAAACCTGTGACAACAGGCATCTGCGTAGAGGGCGGCCCCAAACCTCCCCCACCCACTCGGCCGCGTTCCGGATTTCTGAGTGTGGCGAGGTTCCGTCCTCTTTCCTCAGAGCCTGGGATCTCCTAGGAGCCCTCCGCATGTCTTACCTGAGTGCATCATAAAGCGGGCTGCCGAGGAAATGCGGGGGTTGGGCTGGAAATGCAGGTAGCATCTAGTGCCTACCCCTGGACAAAAGACGTATTTAGCGGACTTCCCCCTGCCAGGGAACACATGTGACACCAGGCATCTGCGTGTAGGGCGGCCACAAACTTCCCCCACCCACTCGAACCGGTTCCGGAATTCTGAGAGTGGCGAGGTTCCATCCACTGTCTGCAGCGCCTGGTATCTCCTAGGAGTCCTCCGCGTGTCTTCCCCGAGTGTCTCCTAGTTGGGCTGCCGGGGAAAAGCGGGGGATGGCCTGGAAATGCAGGTAGGATCTAGAGCCTCATCCTGGGCAGATGAGGAAATTAGCGGTCTTCCTCCTGCCAGGGAACACCTGTGACACCAGGCAGCTGCGTGGTGGGTGGCCCCAAACCTCCCACATCCACTAGGCCGCGTTCCAGGATTCTGATTGTGAGGAGGTTCCGTCTTCTGTCTGCATCGCCTGGGATCTACTAGGAGCCCTCCGCGTGTCTTACCCTAGTGTATCATAGAGCGGGCTGCCGAGGAAAGGCGGTGGTTGTGCTGGAAAAGCAGATAGCATCTACTGCCTCCACTTGGAGAGATGAGGCAATTAGCGGATTTCCCCCTGCCAGGGAACACATGTGACACCAGGCAGCTGCGTGGATGGCGGCCCCAAATTTCCCCCACCCACTTGAACCCGTTCCGGAATTCTGAGTGTGGCGAGGTTCCGTCCTCTGTCTGCAGCGCCTGGGATCTCCTAGGAGTCCTCCGCGTGTCTTCCCCGAATGTCCCCTATTGCGGGCTGACAGGGAGAGGCGGGGGTTGGGCTAGAAATGCAGGTAGCATCTAGTGCCTACCCCTGGACAGATGAGGTAATTAGCGGAATTACACCCCTGCCAGGGAACACCTGTGTCACCAGGCAACTGCGTGGAGGGCGGCCCCAAACCTCCCCCACCCACTCGGCCGCGTTCCGGAATTCTGAGTGTGGCGAGGTTCCGTCCTAATTCTGCAGTGCCTGGGATCTCCTAGGAGCCCTCCGCCTGTCTTCCCCGAATGAAACTTAGTGCGGGCTGCCGGGAAAACGCAGGGGATAGGCTAGAATTGCAGGTAGCATCTTGTGCCTCCCCCTGGACTGATGAGGTATTTAGCGGAATTCCCCCTGCCAGGGAACGCCTGTGACACCATGCAGCTGTGTGGAAGGCGGCCCCAAACCTCCCCCACCCACTCGGCCGCGTTCCAGAATTCTGAGTGTGAGGAGGTTCCGTCCTGTGTCTGCAGTGCCTGGGATCTTCTAGGAGCCCTCCGCGTGTATTCCCTGAGTGTCTCCTAGCACAGTCTTCCGGGGAAAGGCTGGGGTTGCACTGGAAATGCAGGTAGAATCTAGTGCCTCCCCCTGGATAGATGAGGTAATTAGCGGAATTCCCCCTGCCAGAGTACACCTGTGACATCATGCAGCTGCGTGGAGGTTGGCCCCAATCCTCCCCCACCCACTCGGCCGCGTTCCGGAATTCTGAGTGTGGCGAGGTTCCGTCCACTTTCTGCAGCACCTGGGATCTCCTAGGAGCCCTCCGCATGTCTTACCTGAGTGCATCATAAAGCGGGCTGCCGAGGAATTGCGGGGGTTGGGCTGGAAATGCAGGTAGCATCTAGTGCCTACCCCTGGACAAAAGAGGTAATTAGCGGACTTCCCCCTGCCAGGGAACACATGTGACACCAGGCATCTGCGTGTAGGGCGGCCACAAACTTCCCCCACCCACTCGAACCCGTTCCGGAATTCTGAGAGTGGCGAGGTTCCATCCACTGTCTGCAGCGCCTGGTATCTCCTAGGAGTCCTCCGCGTGTCTTCCCCGAGTGTCTCCTAGTTGGGCTGCCGGGGAAAAGCGGGGGATGGCCTGGAAATGCAGGTAGGATCTAGAGCCTCCCCCTGGGCAAATGAGGAAATTAGCGGTCTTCCTCCTGCCAGGGAACACCTGTGACACCAGGCAGCTGCGTGGTGGGTGGCCCCAAACCTCCCACATCCACTAGGCCGCGTTCCAGGATTCTGATTGTGAGGAGGTTCCGTCTTCTGTCTGCATCGCCTGGGATCTACTAGGAGCCCTCCGCGTGTCTTCCCAGAGTCTCTCCTAGTGCGGGCTGCCGGGGAAAGTCGGGGGTGGGCTGGAAATGCAGGTAGCATCTAGTGCCTCCCCCTGGACAGATGAGGTAATTACCGGAATTCCCCCTGCCATGGAACACCTGTGACACCAGGCAGCTGCGTGGTGGGCGGCCCCAAACCTCCCCCACCCACTCGACCGCGTTCCGGAATTCTGAGTGTGGGGAGGTTCCGTCCTCTGTCTGCAGCGCCTGGGATCTCCTAGGAGCCCTCCGCGTGTCTTCCCCGAGGGACTCTTATGTGGGCTGCAGGGGAAAGGCGGGGGTTGGGCTGGAAATACTGGTAGCATCTAGTGCCTCCCTCTGGACAGATGAGGTATTTAGCGGAATTCCCCCTGCCAGGGAACACCTGTGACACCAGGCAGCTGCGTGGTGGGCGGCCCCAAACCTCCCCCTCCCACTCGGCCTCGTTCCGGCATTCTGAGTGTGGGGAGGTTCCGTCCTCTCTCTGCAGCGACTGGGATCTCCTAGGAGCCCTCCCCGACTCTTCCCAGAGTTTCTCCTAGTGCGGGTTGCCGGGGAAAAGCGGGGGTAGGCCTGGAAATGCAGGTAGCATCTAGTGCCTCCCCCTGGACAGATGAGGTATTTAGCGGACTTCCCCCTGCCAGGTAACACCTGTGACACCAGGCAGCTTCGTGGAAGGCGGCCCCAAACTTCCCAAACCCATTTGGCCGCGTTCCGGAATTCTGATTGTGGCGAGGTTCCGTCCTCTGTCTGCAGCACCTGGGATTTCCTAGGAGCCATCCGCGTGTCATCCCAGAGTGTCTCCTAGTGCGGGCTGCCGGGGAAATGCTGGGGTTGGGCTGGATATACAGGTAGCATCTAGTGCCTCCTCTTGGAGAGATGAGGCAATTAGCGGACTTCCCCCTGCCAGGGAGCACATGTGACACCAGGCAGCTGCGTGGATGGCAGCCCCAAATTTCCCCCACCCACTCGAACCCGTTCCGGAATTCTGAGTGTGGCGAGGTTCCCTCCTCTGTCTGCAGAGCCTGGGATCTCCCAGGAGTCCTCCGCGTGTCTTCCCCGAATGTCTCCTATTGCGGGCTGACAGGGAGAGGTGGGGGTTGGGCTAGAAATGCAGGTAGTATCTAGTGCCTACCCCTGGACATATGAGGAAATTAGCGGAATTCCCCCTGCCAGGGAACACCTGTGACACTAGGCAGCTTCGTGGAGGGCGGCCCAAAACCTCCCCCACCCACTCGACCGCGTTCCGGAATTCTGAGTGTGGGGAGGTTCCGTCCTCTTTCTGCAGCGCCTGGGATCTCCTAGGAGCCCTCCGCGTGACTTCCAAGAGTGTCTCCTTGTGCGGGCTGCAGGGAAAACGCGGGGGATAGGCTAGAAATGCAGGTAGCATCTAGTGCCTCCCCCTGGACAGATGAGGTAATTAGCGGAATTCCCCATGCCAGGGAATACCTGTGACAACAGGCATCTGCGTAGAGGGCGACCCCAAACCTCCCCCACCCACTCGGCCGTGTTCCGGAATTCTGAGTGTGGCGAGGTTCTGTCCTCTTTCTGCAGAGCCTGGGATCTCCTAGGAGCCCTCCGCATGTCTTACCCGAGTGTATCATAGAGCGGGCTGCCGAGGAAATGCGGTGGTTGTACTGGAAAATCAGATAGCATCTAGTGCCTCCTCTTGGAGAGATGAGGCAATTAGCGGATTTC
Organism: Camelus ferus; assembly: GCF_009834535.1. NCBI lineage: Eukaryota > Metazoa > Chordata > Mammalia > Artiodactyla > Camelidae > Camelus > Camelus ferus. The sequence continues at coordinate 28,807,119 of NC_045721.1, forward strand.
CCCCTGCCAGGGAACACATGTGACACCAGGAAGCTGCGTGGATGGCGGCCCCAAATTTCCCTACCCACTCGAACCCGTTCCGGAATTCTGAGTGTGGCGAGGTTCCGTCCTCAGTCTGCAGAGCCTGGGATCTCCTAGGAGTCCTCCGCCTGTCTTCCCCGAATGTCTCCTATTGCGGGCTGAAAGGGAGAGGCGGTGGTTGGGCTAGAAATGCAGGTAGCATCTAGTGCCTACCTCTGGACAAAAGAGGTAATTAGCGGACTTCCCCCTGCCAGGGAACACATGCGACACCAGGCAGCTGCGTGTAGGGCGGCCCCATACCTCCCCAACCCACTCGGGCGCGTTCCGGAATTCTGAGAGTGCCGAGGTTCCGTCCTCTGTCTGCTTTGCCTGGGATCTCCTAGGAGCCCTCCGCGTGTCTTCCCCGATTGTTACCTAGTGCCGGCTGCCTGGAAATGCATGGGTTGGGCTGGAAATGCAGGTAGCATCTAGTGCCTCCCCCTGGACAGATGAGGTATTCAGCGGTCTTGCTCCTGCCAGGGAACACATGTGACAACAGACAGCTACGTGGAGGGCGTCCCCAAAACTCCCCCACCTACTCGGCCGCGTTCCGGAATTTTGAGTTTGGGGAGGTTCCGTCCTCTGTCGGCAGTGCCTGGGATCTCCCAGGAGCATTCCGAGTGACTTCCCCGAGTGTCTCCTAGTGCGGGCTGCCAGGGAAAGGCTGGGGTTCGGCTGGAAATGCAGGTAGCATCTAGTGCCTCCCCCTGGACAGATGAGGTAATTAGCGGACTTCCCCGTGCCAGGGAACACCTGTGACACCTGGCAGCTGCGTGGAGGGCGGCCCCAAACATCCCCCACCCACTCGGGCGCGTTACGGATTTCTGAGTGTGGCGAGGTTCCGTCCGCAGTCTACAGCGCCTGGGATTACCTAGGAGCCATTCGCGTGTCTTCCCCGAGTGTCTCCTAGTTGGGCTGCCGGGGAAAAGCGGGGGTTGTCCTGGAAATGCAGGTAGCATCTAGTGCCTCCCCCTGGACAGATGAGGAAATTAGCGGTCTTCCTCCTGCCAGGGAACACCTGTGACACCAGGCCGCTGCGTGCAGGGCGGCCCCAAACCTCCCACATCCACTAGGCCGCGCTCCGGAGTTCTGAGTGTGAGGAGATTCCGTCTAATGTCTGCATCGCCTGGGATCTACTAGGAGTCCTCCGCCTGTCTTCCACGAGTGTCTCTTATTGCGGGCTGCGGGGAAAACGCGGGGGATAGGCTAGAAATGCAGGTTGCTTCTAGTGCCTCCCCCTGGACTGATGAGGTATTTAGCGAAATTCCCCCTGAGAGGGAACACCTGTGACACCAGGCAGCTGAGTGGGGGTCGGCCCCAACTTCCCACACCCACTCGGCCGCGTTCCTTAATTCTGAGTGTGGCGAGGTTCCGTCTTCGGTCTGCAGCGACTGGGATCTACTAGGAGCCCACCGCCTGTCTTCCCCGAGTTTATCCTTGAGTGGGCTGCCGGGGAAAGGCGGGGGTTGTGCTGGAAATGCAGGTAGCATCTAGTGCCTCCCCCTGAACAGATGAGGTAATTAGCGGACTTCCACCTGCCAGGGAACACATGTGACACCATTCAGCTTCGAGGAGGTTGGCCCTAATCCTCCCCCACCCACTCGGCCGCGTTCCGGAATTTTGAGTGTGGCGAGGTTCCGTCCTCAGTCTGCAGAGCCTGGGATCTACTAGGAGCCCTCCTCGTATCTTCCCCGAGTGTCTCCTAGTGTGGGCAGCCGGGGAAAGGTGGGGGTTGGGCTGGAAATGCAGGTAGCACCTAGTGCCTCCCCCTGGACAGATGAGGTAATTAGCGGTCTTCTTCCTGCAATGGAACACCTGTGACACCAAGCAGCTGCGTGGGGTGCGGCCCTAAACTTCTCCCACGCACTCAGCCGCGTTCCGGAATTCTGAGTGTGGCGAGGATCCGTCCTCTGTCTGCATCTCCTGGGATCTCATAGGAGCCGTCCGCGTGTCTTCCCCTAGTGTCCCATAGTGCGGGCTGCCGTGGAAATGCGGGGTTTGGGCTGGAAATGCAGGTAGCATCTAGTTCATCCCCCTGGACTGATGAGGTATTTAGTTGAATTCCCCCTGCCTGGGAAAACCTGTGACAACAGGCATCTGCGTAGAGGGCGACCCCAAAGCTCCCCCACCCACTCGGCCTCGTTCCGGAATTCTGAGTGTGGCGAGGTTCTGTCCTCTTTCTGCAGAGCCTAGGATCTCCTAGGAGCCCTCCGCATGTCTTACCCGAGTGTATCATAGAGCGGGCTGCCGAGGAAAGGCGGTGGTTGTGCTGGAAAAGCAGATAGCATCTACTGCCTCCACTTGGAGAGATGAGGCAATTAGCGGATTTCCCCCTGCCAGGGAACACATGTGACACCAGGCAGCTGCGTGGATGGCGGCCCCAAATTTCCCCCACCCACTTGAACCCGTTCCGGAATTCTGAGTGTGGCGAGGTTCCGTCCTCTGTCTGCAGCGCCTGGAATCTCCTAGGAGTCCTCCGCGTGTCTTCCCCGAATGTCCCCTATTGCGGGCTGACAGGGAGAGGCGGGGGTTGGGCTAGAAATGCAGGTAGCATCTAGTGCCTACCCCTGGACATATGAGGTAATTAGCGGAATTCCCCATGCCAGGGAACACCTGTGACACCAGGCAGCTGCGTGGAGGGCGTCCCCAAACCTCCCCCACACACTTGGCCGCGTTCCGGAATTCTGAGTGTGGCGAGGTTCCGTCCTCAGTCTGCAGAGCCTGGGATCTCCTAGGAGCCCTCCGCGTATCTTCCCCGAGTGTCTCCTAGTGTTGGCAGCCGGGGAAAGGTTGGGGTTGGGCTGGAAATGCAGGTAGCATCTAGTGCCTCCCCCTGGACAGATGAGGTAATTAGCGGTCTTCTTCCTGCCATGGAACACCTGTGACACCAAGCAGCTGCGTGGGGTGCGGCCCCAAACTTCCCCCACGCACTCAGCCTCGTTCCGGAATTCTGAGTGTGGCGAGGATCCGTCCTCTGTCTGAAACTCCTGGGATCTCATAGGAGCCGTCCCCGTGTCTTCCCCTAGTGTCCCATAGTGCGTGCTGCCCTGGAAATGCGGGGTTTGGGCTGGAAATGCAGGTAGCATCTAGTTCATCCCCCTGGACTGGTGAGGTATTTAGTTGAATTCCCCCTGCCTGGGAAAACCTGTGACAACAGGCATCTGCGTAGAGGGCGGCCCCAAACCTCCCCCACCCACTCGGCCGCGTTCCGGATTTCTGAGTGTGGCGAGCTTCCGTCCTCTTTCCTCAGAGCCTGGGATCTCCTAGGAGCCCTCCGCATGTCTTACCTGAGTGCATCATAAAGCGGGCTGCCGAGGAAATGCGGGGGTTGGGCTGGAAATGCAGGTAGCATCTAGTGCCAACCCTGGACAAAAGACGTAATTAGCGGACTTCCCCCTGCCAGGGAACACATGTGACACCAGGCATCTGCGTGTAGGTCGGCCACAAACTTCCCCCACCCACTCGAACCGGTTCCGGAATTCTGAGAGTGGCGAGGTTCCATCCACTGTCTGCAGCGCCTGGTATCTCCTAGGAGTCCTCCGCGTGTCTTCCCCGAGTGTCTCCTAGTTGGGCTGCCGGGGAAAAGCGGGGGATGGCCTGGAAATGCAGGTAGGATCTAGAGCCTCCCCCTGGGCAAATGAGGAAATTAGCGGTCTTCCTCCTGCCAGGGAACACCTGTGACACCAGGCAGCTGCGTGGTGGGTGGCCCCAAACCTCCCACATCCACTAGGCCGCGTTCCAGGATTCTGATTGTGAGGAGGTTCCGTCTTCTGTCTGCATCGCCTGGGATCTACTAGGAGCCCTCCGCGTGTCTTCCCAGAGTCTCTCTTAGTGCGGGCTGCCGGGGAAAGTCGGGGGTGGGCTGGAAATGTAGGTAGCATCTTGTGCCTCCCCCTGGACAGATGAGGTAATTACCGGAATTCCCCCTGCCATGGAACACCTGTGACACCATGCAGCTGCGTGGAGGGTGGCCCCAAACCTCCCCCACAGACTCGGCCGTGTTCCGGAATTCTGAGTGTGGGGAGGTTCCGTCCTCTGTCTGCAGCGCTTGGGATCTCCTAGGAGCCCTCCGTGTGTCTTCCCCGAGTGATACTTATGCGGGCGGCTGGGGAAAGGCGGGGTTGGGCTTGAAACGCAGGTAGAATCTAGTGCATCCCCCTGGACAAATGAGGTAATTAGCGGAATTACACCCCTGCCAGGGAACACCTGTGTCACCAGGCAGCTGCGTGGAGGGCGGCCCCAAACCTCCCCCACCCACTCGGCCGCGTTCCGGAATTCTGAGTGTGGCGAGGTTCCGTCCTAATTCTGCAGTGCCTGGGATCTCCTAGGAGCCCTCCGCCTGTCTTCCCCGAATGACACTTAGTGCGGGCTGCCGGGAAAACGCAGGGGATAGGCTAGAATTGCAGGTAGCATCTTGTGCCTCCCCCTGGACTGATGAGGTATTTAGCGGAATTCCCCCTGCCAGGGAACGCCTGTGACACCATGCAGCTGTGTGGAAGGCGGCCCCAAACCTCCCCCACCCACTCGGCCGCGTTCCAGAATTCTGAGTGTGAGGAGGTTCCGTCCTGTGTCTGCAGTGCCTGGGATCTTCTAGGAGCCCTCCGCGTGTATTCCCTGAGTGTCTCCTAGCGCAGTCTTCCGGGGAAAGGCTGGGGTTGCACTGGAAATGCAGGTAGAATCTAGTGCCTCCCCCTGGATAGATGAGGTAATTAGCGGAATTCCCCCTGCCAGATTACACCTGTGACATCATGCAGCTGCGTGGAGGTTGGCCCCAATCCTCCCCCACCCACTCGGCCGCGTTCCGGAATTCTGAGTGTGGCGAGGTTCCGTCCACTTTCTGCAGCACCTGGGATCTCCTAGGAGCCCTCCGCATGTCTTACCTGAGTGCATCATAAAGCGGGCTGCCGAGGAATTGCGGGGGTTGGGCTGGAAATGCAGGTAGCATCTAGTGCCTACCCCTGGACAAAAGAGGTAATTAGCGGACTTCCCCCTGCCAGGGAACACATGTGACACCAGGCATCTGCGTGTAGGGCGGCCACAAACTTCCCCCACCCACTCGAACCCGTTCCGGAATTCTGAGAGTGGCGAGGTTCCATCCACTGTCTGCAGCACCTGGTATCTCCTAGGAGTCCTCCGCGTGTCTTCCCCGAGTGTCTCCTAGTTGGGCTGCCGGGGAAAAGCGGGGGATGGCCTGGAAATGCAGGTAGGATCTAGAGCCTCCCCCTGGGCAAATGAGGAAATTAGCGGTCTTCCTCCTGCCAGGGAACACCTGTGACACCAGGCAGCTGCGTGGTGGGTGGCCCCAAACCTCCCACATCCACTAGGCCGCGTTCCAGGATTCTGATTGTGAGGAGGTTCCGTCTTCTGTCTGCATCGCCTGGGATCTACTAGGAGCCCTCCGCGTGTCTTCCCAGAGTCTCTCCTAGTGCGGGCTGCCGGGGAAAGTCGGGGGTGGGCTGGAAATGCAGGTAGCATCTAGTGCCTCCCCCTGGACAGATGAGGTAATTACCGGAATTCCCCCTGCCATGGAACACCTGTGACACCAGGCAGCTGCGTGGTGGGCGGCCCCAAACCTCCCCCACCCACTCGACCGCGTTCCGGAATTCTGAGTGTGGGGAGGTTCCGTCCTCTGTCTGCAGCGCCTGGGATCTCCTAGGAGCCCTCCGCGTGTCTTCCCCGAGGGACTCTTATGTGGGCTGCAGGGGAAAGGCGGGGGTTGGGCTGGAAATACTGGTAGCATCTAGTGCCTCCCTCTGGACAGATGAGGTATTTAGCGGAATTCCCCCTGCCAGGGAACACCTGTGACACCAGGCAGCTGCGTGGTGGGCGGCCCCAAACCTCCCCCTCCCACTCGGCCTCGTTCCGGCATTCTGAGTGTGGGGAGGTTCCGTCCTCTCTCTGCAGCGACTGGGATCTCCTAGGAGCCCTCCCCGACTATTCCCAGAGTTTCTCCTAGTGCGGGTTGCCGGGGAAAAGCGGGGGTAGGCCTGGAAATGCAGGTAGCATCTAGTGCCTCCCCCTGGACAGATGAGGTATTTAGCGGACTTCCCCCTGCCAGGTAACACCTGTGACACCAGGCAGCTTCGTGGAAGGCGACCCCAAACCTCCCCCACCCACTCGGCCGCGTTCCGGAATTCTGAGTGTGGCGAGGTTCTGTCCTCTTTCTGCAGAGCCTGGGATCTCCTAGGAGCCCTCCGCATGTCTTACCCGAGTGTATCATAGAGCGGGCTGCCGAGGAAATGCGGTGGTTGTGCTGGAAAAGCAGATAGCATCTAGTGCCTCCTCTTGGAGAGATGAGGCAATTAGCGGATTTCCCCCTGCCAGGGAACACATGTGACACCAGGAAGCTGCGTGGATGGCGGCCCCAAATTTCCCTACCCACTCGAACCCGTTCCGGAATTCTGAGTGTGGCGAGGTTCTGTCCTCAGTCTGCAGAGCCTGGGATCTCCTAGGAGTCCTCCGCCTGTCTTCCCCGAATGTCTCCTATTGCGGGCTGAAAGGGAGAGGCGGTGGTTGGGCTAGAAATGCAGGTAGCATCTAGTGCCTACCTCTGGACAAAAGAGGTAATTAGCGGACTTCCCCCTGCCAGGGAACACATGCGACACCAGGCAGCTGCGTGTAGGGCGGCCCCATACCTCCCCAACCCACTCGGGCGCGTTCCGGAATTCTGAGAGTGCCGAGGTTCCGTCCTCTGTCTGCTTTGCCTGGGATCTCCTAGGAGCCCTCCGCGTGTCTTCCCCGATTGTTACCTAGTGCCGGCTGCCTGGAAATGCATGGGTTGGGCTGGAAATGCAGGTAGCATCTAGTGCCTCCCCCTGGACAGATGAGGTATTCAGCGGTCTTGCTCCTGCCAGGGAACACATGTGACAACAGACAGCTGCGTGGAGGGCGTCCCCAAAACTCCCCCACCTACTCGGCCGCGTTCCGGAATTTTGAGTTTGGGGAGGTTCCGTCCTCTGTCGGCAGTGCCTGGGATCTCCCAGGAGCATTCCGAGTGACTTCCCCGAGTGTCTCCTAGTGCGGGCTGCCAGGGAAAGGCTGGGGTTCGGCTGGAAATGCAGGTAGCATCTAGTGCCTCCCCCTGGACAGATGAGGTAATTAGCGGACTTCCCCGTGCCAGGGAACACCTGTGACACCTGGCAGCTGCGTGGAGGGCGGCCCCAAACATCCCCCACCCACTCGGGCGCGTTACGGATTTCTGAGTGTGGCGAGGTTCCGTCCGCAGTCTACAGCGCCTGGGATTACCTAGGAGCCATTCGCGTGTCTTCCCCGAGTGTCTCCTAGTTGGGCTGCCGGGGAAAAGCGGGGGTTGTCCTGGAAATGCAGGTAGCATCTAGTGCCTCCCCCTGGACAGATGAGGAAATTAGCGGTCTTCCTCCTGCCAGGGAACACCTGTGACACCAGGCCGCTGCGTGCAGGGCGGCCCCAAACCTCCCACATCCACTAGGCCGCGCTCCGGAGTTCTGAGTGTGAGGAGATTCCGTCTAATGTCTGCATCGCCTGGGATCTACTAGGAGTCCTCCGCCTGTCTTCCACGAGTGTCTCTTATTGCGGGCTGCGGGGAAAACGCGGGGGATAGGCTAGAAATGCAGGTTGCTTCTAGTGCCTCCCCCTGGACTGATGAGGTATTTAGCGAAATTCCCCCTGAGAGGGAACACCTGTGACACCAGGCAGCTGAGTGGGGGTCGGCCCCAACTTCCCACACCCACTCGGCCGCGTTCCTTAATTCTGAGTGTGGCGAGGTTCCGTCTTCGGTCTGCAGCGACTGGGATCTACTAGGAGCCCACCGCCTGTCTTCCCCGAGTTTATCCTTGAGTGGGCTGCCGGGGAAAGGCGGGGGTTGTGCTGGAAATGCAGGTAGCATCTAGTGCCTCCCCCTGAACAGATGAGGTAATTAGCGGACTTCCACCTGCCAGGGAACACATGTGACACCATTCAGCTTCGAGGAGGTTGGCCCTAATCCTCCCCCACCCACTCGGCCGCGTTCCGGAATTTTGAGTGTGGCGAGGTTCCGTCCTCAGTCTGCAGAGCCTGGGATCTACTAGGAGCCCTCCTCGTATCTTCCCCGAGTGTCTCCTAGTGTGGGCAGCCGGGGAAAGGTGGGGGTTGGGCTGGAAATGCAGGTAGCACCTAGTGCCTCCCCCTGGACAGATGAGGTAATTAGCGGTCTTCTTCCTGCAATGGAACACCTGTGACACCAAGCAGCTGCGTGGGGTGCGGCCCTAAACTTCTCCCACGCACTCAGCCGCGTTCCGGAATTCTGAGTGTGGCGAGGATCCGTCCTCTGTCTGCATCTCCTGGGATCTCATAGGAGCCGTCCGCGTGTCTTCCCCTAGTGTCCCATAGTGCGGGCTGCCGTGGAAATGCGGGGTTTGGGCTGGAAATGCAGGTAGCATCTAGTTCATCCCCCTGGACTGATGAGGTATTTAGTTGAATTCCCCCTGCCTGGGAAAACCTGTGACAACAGGCATCTGCGTAGAGGGCGACCCCAAAGCTCCCCCACCCACTCGGCCTCGTTCCGGAATTCTGAGTGTGGCGAGGTTCTGTCCTCTTTCTGCAGAGCCTAGGATCTCCTAGGAGCCCTCCGCATGTCTTACCCGAGTGTATCATAGAGCGGGCTGCCGAGGAAAGGCGGTGGTTGTGCTGGAAAAGCAGATAGCATCTACTGCCTCCACTTGGAGAGATGAGGCAATTAGCGGATTTCCCCCTGCCAGGGAACACATGTGACACCAGGCAGCTGCGTGGATGGCGGCCCCAAATTTCCCCCACCCACTTGAACCCGTTCCGGAATTCTGAGTGTGGCGAGGTTCCGTCCTCTGTCTGCAGCGCCTGGAATCTCCTAGGAGTCCTCCGCGTGTCTTCCCCGAATGTCCCCTATTGCGGGCTGACAGGGAGAGGCGGGGGTTGGGCTAGAAATGCAGGTAGCATCTAGTGCCTACCCCTGGACATATGAGGTAATTAGCGGAATTCCCCATGCCAGGGAACACCTGTGACACCAGGCAGCTGCGTGGAGGGCGTCCCCAAACCTCCCCCACACACTTGGCCGCGTTCCGGAATTCTGAGTGTGGCGAGGTTCCGTCCTCAGTCTGCAGAGCCTGGGATCTCCTAGGAGCCCTCCGCGTATCTTCCCCGAGTGTCTCCTAGTGTTGGCAGCCGGGGAAAGGTTGGGGTTGGGCTGGAAATGCAGGTAGCATCTAGTGCCTCCCCCTGGACAGATGAGGTAATTAGCGGTCTTCTTCCTGCCATGGAACACCTGTGACACCAAGCAGCTGCGTGGGGTGCGGCCCCAAACTTCCCCCACGCACTCAGCCTCGTTCCGGAATTCTGAGTGTGGCGAGGATCCGTCCTCTGTCTGAAACTCCTGGGATCTCATAGGAGCCGTCCCCGTGTCTTCCCCTAGTGTCCCATAGTGCGTGCTGCCCTGGAAATGCGGGGTTTGGGCTGGAAATGCAGGTAGCATCTAGTTCATCCCCCTGGACTGGTGAGGTATTTAGTTGAATTCCCCCTGCCTGGGAAAACCTGTGACAACAGGCATCTGCGTAGAGGGCGGCCCCAAACCTCCCCCACCCACTCGGCCGCGTTCCGGATTTCTGAGTGTGGCGAGCTTCCGTCCTCTTTCCTCAGAGCCTGGGATCTCCTAGGAGCCCTCCGCATGTCTTACCTGAGTGCATCATAAAGCGGGCTGCCGAGGAAATGCGGGGGTTGGGCTGGAAATGCAGGTAGCATCTAGTGCCAACCCTGGACAAAAGACGTAATTAGCGGACTTCCCCCTGCCAGGGAACACATGTGACACCAGGCATCTGCGTGTAGGGCGGCCACAAACTTCCCCCACCCACTCGAACCGGTTCCGGAATTCTGAGAGTGGCGAGGTTCCATCCACTGTCTGCAGCGCCTGGTATCTCCTAGGAGTCCTCCGCGTGTCTTCCCCGAGTGTCTCCTAGTTGGGCTGCCGGGGAAAAGCGGGGGATGGCCTGGAAATGCAGGTAGGATCTAGAGCCTCATCCTGGGCAGATGAGGAAATTAGCGGTCTTCCTCCTGCCAGGGAACACCTGTGACACCAGGCAGCTGCGTGGTGGGTGGCCCCAAACCTCCCACATCCACTAGGCCGCGTTCCAGGATTCTGATTGTGAGGAGGTTCCGTCTTCTGTCTGCATCGCCTGGGATCTACTAGGAGCCCTCCGCGTGTCTTCCCAGAGTCTCTCCTAGTGCGGGCTGCCGGGGAAAGTCGGGGGTGGGCTGGAAATGTAGGTAGCATCTTGTGCCTCCCCCTGGACAGATGAGGTAATTACCGGAATTCCCCCTGCCATGGAACACCTGTGACACCATGCAGCTGCGTGGAGGGTGGCCCCAAACCTCCCCCACAGACTCGGCCGTGTTCCGGAATTCTGAGTGTGGGGAGGTTCCGTCCTCTGTCTGCAGCGCTTGGGATCTCCTAGGAGCCCTCCGTGTGTCTTCCCCGAGTGATACTTATGCGGGCGGCTGGGGAAAGGCGGGGTTGGGCTTGAAACGCAGGTAGAATCTAGTGCATCCCCCTGGACAAATGAGGTAATTAGCGGAATTACACCCCTGCCAGGGAACACCTGTGTCACCAGGCAGCTGCGTGGAGGGCGGCCCCAAACCTCCCCCACCCACTCGGCCGCGTTCCGGAATTCTGAGTGTGGCGAGGTTCCGTCCTAATTCTGCAGTGCCTGGGATCTCCTAGGAGCCCTCCGCCTGTCTTCCCCGAATGACACTTAGTGCGGGCTGCCGGGAAAACGCAGGGGATAGGCTAGAATTGCAGGTAGCATCTTGTGCCTCCCCCTGGACTGATGAGGTATTTAGCGGAATTCCCCCTGCCAGGGAACGCCTGTGACACCATGCAGCTGTGTGGAAGGCGGCCCCAAACCTCCCCCACCCACTCGGCCGCGTTCCAGAATTCTGAGTGTGAGGAGGTTCCGTCCTGTGTCTGCAGTGCCTGGGATCTTCTAGGAGCCCTCCGCGTGTATTCCCTGAGTGTCTCCTAGCGCAGTCTTCCGGGGAAAGGCTGGGGTTGCACTGGAAATGCAGGTAGAATCTAGTGCCTCCCCCTGGATAGATGAGGTAATTAGCGGAATTCCCCCTGCCAGAGTACACCTGTGACATCATGCAGCTGCGTGGAGGTTGGCCCCAATCCTCCCCCACCCACTCGGCCGCGTTCCGGAATTCTGAGTGTGGCGAGGTTCCGTCCACTTTCTGCAGCACCTGGGATCTCCTAGGAGCCCTCCGCATGTCTTACCTGAGTGCATCATAAAGCGGGCTGCCGAGGAATTGCGGGGGTTGGGCTGGAAATGCAGGTAGCATCTAGTGCCTACCCCTGGACAAAAGAGGTAATTAGCGGACTTCCCCCTGCCAGGGAACACATGTGACACCAGGCATCTGCGTGTAGGGCGGCCACAAACTTCCCCCACCCACTCGAACCCGTTCCGGAATTCTGAGAGTGGCGAGGTTCCATCCACTGTCTGCAGCGCCTGGTATCTCCTAGGAGTCCTCCGCGTGTCTTCCCCGAGTGTCTCCTAGTTGGGCTGCCGGGGAAAAGCGGGGGATGGCCTGGAAATGCAGGTAGGATCTAGAGCCTCCCCCTGGGCAAATGAGGAAATTAGCGGTCTTCCTCCTGCCAGGGAACACCTGTGACACCAGGCAGCTGCGTGGTGGGTGGCCCCAAACCTCCCACATCCACTAGGCCGCGTTCCAGGATTCTGATTGTGAGGAGGTTCCGTCTTCTGTCTGCATCGCCTGGGATCTACTAGGAGCCCTCCGCGTGTCTTCCCAGAGTCTCTCCTAGTGCGGGCTGCCGGGGAAAGTCGGGGGTGGGCTGGAAATGCAGGTAGCATCTAGTGCCTCCCCCTGGACAGATGAGGTAATTACCGGAATTCCCCCTGCCATGGAACACCTGTGACACCAGGCAGCTGCGTGGTGGGCGGCCCCAAACCTCCCCCACCCACTCGACCGCGTTCCGGAATTCTGAGTGTGGGGAGGTTCCGTCCTCTGTCTGCAGCGCCTGGGATCTCCTAGGAGCCCTCCGCGTGTCTTCCCCGAGGGACTCTTATGTGGGCTGCAGGGGAAAGGCGGGGGTTGGGCTGGAAATACTGGTAGCATCTAGTGCCTCCCTCTGGACAGATGAGGTATTTAGCGGAATTCCCCCTGCCAGGGAACACCTGTGACACCAGGCAGCTGCGTGGTGGGCGGCCCCAAACCTCCCCCTCCCACTCGGCCTCGTTCCGGCATTCTGAGTGTGGGGAGGTTCCGTCCTCTCTCTGCAGCGACTGGGATCTCCTAGGAGCCCTCCCCGACTCTTCCAGAGTTTCTCCTAGTGCGGGTTGCCGGGGAAAAGCGGGGGTAGGCCTGGAAATGCAGGTAGCATCTAGTGCCTCCCCCTGGACAGATGAGGTATTTAGCGGACTTCCCCCTGCCAGGTAACACCTGTGACACCAGGCAGCTTCGTGGAAGGCGGCCCCAAACCTCCCAAACCCATTTGGCCGCGTTCCGGAATTCTGATTGTGGCGAGGTTCCGTCCTCTGTCTGCAGCACCTGGGAATTCCTAGGAGCCATCCGCGTGTCATCCCAGAGTGTCTCCTAGTGCGGGCTGCCGGGGAAATGCTGGGGTTGGGCTGGATATACAGGTAGCATCTAGTGCCTCCTCTTGGAGAGATGAGGCAATTAGCGGACTTCCCCCTGCCAGGGAACACATGTGACACCAGGCAGCTGCGTGGATGGCGGCCCCAAATTTCCCCCACCCACTCGAACCCGTTCCGGAATTCTGAGTGTGGCGAGGTTCCCTCCTCTGTCTGCAGAGCCTGGGATCTCCCAGGAGTCCTCCGCGTGTCTTCCCCGAATGTCTCCTATTGCGGGCTGACAGGGAGAGGTGGGGGTTGGGCTAGAAATGCAGGTAGTATCTAGTGCCTACCCCTGGACATATGAGGAAATTAGCGGAATTCCCCCTGCCAGGGAACACCTGTGACACTAGGCAGCTGCGTGGAGGGCGGCCCAAAACCTCCCCCACCCACTCGACCGCGTTCCGGAATTCTGAGTGTGGGGAGGTTCCGTCCTCTTTCTGCAGCGCCTGGGATCTCCTAGGAGCCCTCCGCGTGACTTCCACGAGTGTCTCCTTGTGCGGGCTGCAGGGAAAACGCGGGGGATAGGCTAGAAATGCAGGTAGCATCTAGTGCCTCCCCCTGGACAGATGAGGTAATTAGCGGAATTCCCCATGCCAGGGAATACCTGTGACAACAGGCATCTGCGTAGAGGGCGACCCCAAACCTCCCCCACCCACTCGGCCGCGTTCCGGAATTCTGAGTGTGGCGAGGTCCTGTCCTCTTTATGCAGAGCCTGGGATCTCCTAGGAGTCCTCCGCCTGTCTTCCCCGAATGTCTCCTATTGCGGGCTGACAGGGAGAGGCGGTGGTTGGGCTAGAAATGCAGGTAGCATCTAGTGCCTACCTCTGGACAAAAGAGGTAATTAGCGGACTTCCCCCTGCCAGGGAACACATGCGACACCAGGCAGCTGCGTGTAGGGCGGCCCCATACCTCCCCAACCCACTCGGGCGCGTTCCGGAATTCTGAGAGTGCCGAGGTTCCGTCCTCTGTCTGCTTTGCCTGGGATCTCCTAGGAGCCCTCCGCGTGTCTTCCCCGATTGTTACCTAGTGCCGGCTGCTTGGAAATGCATGGGTTGGGCTGGAAATGCAGGTAGCATCTAGTGCCTCCCCCTGGACAGATGAGGTATTCAGCGGTCTTGCTCCTGCCAGGGAACACATGTGACAACAGACAGCTGCGTGGAGGGCGTCCCCAAAACTCCCCCACCTACTCGGCCGCGTTCCGGAATTTTGAGTTTGGGGAGGTTCCGTCCTCTGTCGGCAGTGCCTGGGATCTCCCAGGAGCATTCCGAGTGACTTCCCCGAGTGTCTCCTAGTGCGGGCTGCCAGGGAAAGGCTGGGGTTCGGCTGGAAATGCAGGTAGCATCTAGTGCCTCCCCCTGGACAGATGAGGTAATTAGCGGACTTTCCCGTGCCAGGGAACACCTGTGACACCTGGCAGCTGCGTGGAGGGCGGCCCCAAACATCCCCCACCCACTCGGGCGCGTTACGGATTTCTGAGTGTGTCGAGGTTCCGTCCGCAGTCTACAGCGCCTGGGATTACCTAGGAGCCATTCGCGTGTCTTCCCCGAGTGTCTCCTAGTTGGGCTGCCGGGGAAAAGCGGGGGTTGTCCTGGAAATGCAGGTAGCATCTAGTGCCTCCCCCTGGACAGATGAGGAAATTAGCGGTCTTCCTCCTGCCAGGGAACACCTGTGACACCAGGCCGCTGCGTGCAGGGCGGCCCCAAACCTCCCACATCCACTAGGCCGCGCTCCGGAGTTCTGAGTGTGAGGAGATTCCGTCTAATGTCTGCATCGCCTGGGATCTACTAGGAGTCCTCCGCCTGTCTTCCACGAGTGTCTCTTATTGCGGGCTGCGGGGAAAACGCGGGGGATAGGCTAGAAATGCAGGTTGCTTCTAGTGCCTCCCCCTGGACTGATGAGGTATTTAGCGAAATTCCCCCTGAGAGGGAACACCTGTGACACCAGGCAGCTGAGTGGGGGTCGGCCCCAACTTCCCACACCCACTCGGCCGCGTTCCTTAATTCTGAGTGTGGCGAGGTTCCGTCTTCGGTCTGCAGCGACTGGGATCTACTAGGAGCCCACCGCCTGTCTTCCCCGAGTTTATCCTTGAGTGGGCTGCCGGGGAAAGGCGGGGGTTGTGCTGGAAATGCAGGTAGCATCTAGTGCCTCCCCCTGAACAGATGAGGTAATTAGCGGACTTCCACCTGCCAGGGAACACATGTGACACCATTCAGCTTCGAGGAGGTTGGCCCTAATCCTCCCCCACCCACTCGGCCGCGTTCCGGAATTTTGAGTGTGGCGAGGTTCCGTCCTCAGTCTGCAGAGCCTGGGATCTCCTAGGAGCCCTCCTCGTATTTTCCCCGAGTGTCTCCTAATGTGGGCAGCCGGGGAAAGGTGGGGGTTGGGCTGGAAATGCAGGTAGCACCTAGTGCCTCCCCCTGGACAGATGAGGTAATTAGCGGTCTTCTTCCTGCAATGGAACACCTGTGACACCAAGCAGCTGCGTGGGGTGCGGCCCTAAACTTCTCCCACGCACTCAGCCGCGTTCCGGAATTCTGAGTGTGGCGAGGATCCGTCCTCTGTCTGCATCTCCTGGGATCTCATAGGAGCCGTCCGCGTGTCTTCCCCTAGTGTCCCATAGTGCGGGCTGCCGTGGAAATGCGGGGTTTGGGCTGGAAATGCAGGTAGCATCTAGTTCATCCCCCTGGACTGATGAGGTATTTAGTTGAATTCCCCCTGCCTGGGAAAACCTGTGACAACAGGCATCTGCGTAGAGGGCGACCCCAAAGCTCCCCCACCCACTCGGCCTCGTTCCGGAATTCTGAGTGTGGCGAGGTTCTGTCCTCTTTCTGCAGAGCCTAGGATCTCCTAGGAGCCCTCCGCATGTCTTACCCGAGTGTATCATAGAGCGGGCTGCCGAGGAAAGGCGGTGGTTGTGCTGGAAAAGCAGATAGCATCTACTGCCTCCACTTGGAGAGATGAGGCAATTAGCGGATTTCCCCCTGCCAGGGAACACATGTGACACCAGGCAGCTGCGTGGATGGCGGCCCCAAATTTCCCCCACCCACTTGAACCCGTTCCGGAATTCTGAGTGTGGCGAGGTTCCGTCCTCTGTCTGCAGCGCCTGGAATCTCCTAGGAGTCCTCCGCGTGTCTTCCCCGAATGTCCCCTATTGCGGGCTGACAGGGAGAGGCGGGGGTTGGGCTAGAAATGCAGGTAGCATCTAGTGCCTACCCCTGGACATATGAGGTAATTAGCGGAATTCCCCATGCCAGGGAACACCTGTGACACCAGGCAGCTGCGTGGAAGGCGTCCCCAAACCTCCCCCACACACTTGGCCGCGTTCCGGAATTCTGAGTGTGGCGAGGATCCGTCCTCTGTCTGCATCTCCTGGGATCTCATAGGAGCCGTCCGCGTGTCTTCCCCTAGTGTCCCATAGTGCGTGCTGCCCTGGAAATGCGGGGTTTTGGCCTGGAAATGCAGGTAGCATCTAGTTAATCCCCCTGGTCTGGTGAGGTATTTTGTTGAATTCCCCCTGCCTGGGAAAACCTGTGACAACAGGCATCTGCGTAGGGGGCGGCCCCAAACCTCCCCCACCCACTCGGCCGCGTTCCGGATTTCTGAGTGTGGCGAGGTTCCGTCCTCAGTCTGCAGAGCCTGGGATCTCCTAGGAGCCCTCCGCGTATCTTCCCCGAGTGTCTCCTAGTGTTGGCAGCCGGGGAAAGTTGGGGTTGGGCTGGAAATGCAGGTAGCATCTAGTGCCTCCCCCTGGACAGATGAGGTAATTAGCGGTCTTCTTCCTGCCATGGAACACCTGTGACACCAAGCAGCTGCGTGGGGTGCGGCCCCAAACTTCCCCCACGCACTCAGCCTCGTTCCGGAATTCTGAGTGTGGCGAGGATCCGTCCTCTGTCTGCATCTCCTGGGATCTCATAGGAGCCGTCCCCGTGTCTTCCCCTAGTGTCCCATAGTGCGTGCTGCCCTGGAAATGCGGGGTTTGGGCTGGAAAATGCAGGTAGCATCTAGTTCATCCCCCTGGACTGGTGAGGTATTTAGTTGAATTCCCCCTGCCTGGGAAAACCTGTGACAACAGGCATCTGCGTAGAGGGCGGCCCCAAACCTCCCCCACCCACTCGGCCGCGTTCCGGATTTCTGAGTGTGGCGAGCTTCCGTCCTCTTTCCTCAGAGCCTGGGATCTCCTAGGAGCCCTCCGCATGTCTTACCTGAGTGCATCATAAAGCGGGCTGCCGAGGAAATGCGGGGGTTGGGCTGGAAATGCAGGTAGCATCTAGTGCCAACCCTGGACAAAAGACGTAATTAGCGGACTTCCCCCTGCCAGGGAACACATGTGACACCAGGCATCTGCGTGTAGGGGCGGCCACAAACTTCCCCCACCCACTCGAACCGGTTCCGGAATTCTGAGAGTGGCGAGGTTCCATCCACTGTCTGCAGCGCCTGGTATCTCCTAGGAGTCCTCCGCGTGTCTTCCCCGAGTGTCTCCTAGTTGGGCTGCCGGGGAAAAGCGGGGGATGGCCTGGAAATGCAGGTAGGATCTAGAGCCTCCCCCTGGGCAGATGAGGAAATTAGCGGTCTTCCTCCTGCCAGGGAACACCTGTGACACCAGGCAGCTGCGTGGTGGGTGGCCCCAAACCTCCCACATCCACTAGGCCGCGTTCCAGGATTCTGATTGTGAGGAGGTTCCGTCTTCTGTCTGCATCGCCTGGGATCTACTAGGAGCCCTCCGCGTGTCTTCCCAGAGTCTCTCCTAGTGCGGGCTGCCGGGGAAAGTCGGGGGTGGGCTGGAAATGCAGGTAGCATCTAGTGCCTCCCCCTGGACAGATGAGGTAATTACCGGAATTCCCCCTGCCATGGAACACCTGTGACACCATGCAGCTGCGTGGAGGGTGGCCCCAAACCTCCCCCACAGACTCGGCCGTGTTCCGGAATTCTGAGTGTGGGGAGGTTCCGTCCTCTGTCTGCAGCGCTTGGGATCTCCTAGGAGCCCTCCGCGTGTCTTCCCCGAGTGATTCTTATGCGGGCTGCTGGGGAAAAGCGTGGTTGGGCTTGAAACGCAGGTAGAATCTAGTGCATCCCCCTGGACAAATGAGGTAATTAGCGGAATTACACCCCTGCCAGGGAACACCTGTGTCACCAGGCAGCTGCGTGGAGGGCGGCCCCAAACCTCCCCCACCCACTCGGCCGCGTTCTGGAATTCTGAGTGTGGCGAGGTTCCGTCCTAAGTCTGCAGTGCCTGGGATCTCCTAGGAGCCCTCCGCCTGTCTTCCCCGAATGACTCTTAGTGCAGGCTGCCGGGAAAACGCAGGGGATAGGCTAGAATTGCAGGTAGCATCTTGTGCCTCCCCCTGGACTGATGAGGTATTTAGCGGAATTCCCCCTGCCAGGGAACGCCTGTGACACCATGCAGCTGTGTGAAAGGCGACCCCAAACCTCCCCCACCCACTCGGCCGCGTTCCAGAATTCTGAGTGTGAGGAGGTTCCGTCCTGTGTCTGCAGTGCCTGGAATCTTCTAGGAGCCCTCCGCGTGTATTCCCTGAGTGTCTCCTAGCGCAGTCTTCCGGGGAAAGGCTGGGGTTGCACTGGAAATGCAGGTAGAATCTAGTGCCTCCCCCTGGATAGATGAGGTAATTAGCGGAATTCCCCCTGCCAGAGTACACCTGTGACACCATGCAGCTGCGTGGAGGTTGGCCCCAATCCTCCCCCACCCACTCGGCCGCGTTCCGGAATTCTGAGTGTGGCGAGGTTCCGTCCTCAGTCTGCAGAGCCTGGGATCTCCTAGGAGCCCTCCGCGTATCTTCCCCGAATGTCTCCTAGTGTTGGCAGCCGGGGAAGTTGGGGTTGGGCTGGAAATGCAGGTAGCATCTAGTGCCTCCCCCTGGACAGATGAGGTAATTAGCGGTCTTCTTCCTGCCATGGAACACCTGTGACACCAAGCAGCTGCGTGGGGTGCGGCCCCAAACTTCCCCCACGCACTCAGCCTCGTTCCGGAATTCTGAGTGTGGCGAGGATCCGTCCTCTGTCTGCATCTCCTGGGATCTCATAGGAGCCGTCCCCGTGTCTTCCCCTAGTGTCCCATAGTGCGTGCTGCCCTGGAAATGCGGGGTTTGGGCTGGAAATGCAGGTAGCATCTAGTTCATCCCCCTGGACTGGTGAGGTATTTAGTTGAATTCCCCCTGCCTGGGAAAACCTGTGACAACAGGCATCTGCGTAGAGGGCGGCCCCAAACCTCCCCCACCCACTCGGCCGCGTTCCGGATTTCTGAGTGTGGCGAGCTTCCGTCCTCTTTCCTCAGAGCCTGGGATCTCCTAGGAGCCCTCCGCATGTCTTACCTGAGTGCATCATAAAGCGGGCTGCCGAGGAAATGCGGGGGTTGGGCTGGAAATGCAGGTAGCATCTAGTGCCAACCCTGGACAAAAGACGTAATTAGCGGACTTCCCCCTGCCAGGGAACACATGTGACACCAGGCATCTGCGTGTAGGGCGGCCACAAACTTCCCCCACCCACTCGAACCGGTTCCGGAATTCTGAGAGTGGCGAGGTTCCATCCACTGTCTGCAGCGCCTGGTATCTCCTAGGAGTCCTCCGCGTGTCTTCCCCGAGTGTCTCCTAGTTGGGCTGCCGGGGAAAAGCGGGGGATGGCCTGGAAATGCAGGTAGGATCTAGAGCCTCCCCCTGGGCAGATGAGGAAATTAGCGGTCTTCCTCCTGCCAGGGAACACCTGTGACACCAGGCAGCTGCGTGGTGGGTGGCCCCAAACCTCCCACATCCACTAGGCCGCGTTCCAGGATTCTGATTGTGAGGAGGTTCCGTCTTCTGTCTGCATCGCCTGGGATCTACTAGGAGCCCTCCGCGTGTCTTCCCAGAGTCTCTCCTAGTGCGGGCTGCCGGGGAAAGTCGGGGGTGGGCTGGAAATGCAGGTAGCATCTAGTGCCTCCCCCTGGACAGATGAGGTAATTACCGGAATTCCCCCTGCCATGGAACACCTGTGACACCATGCAGCTGCGTGGAGGGTGGCCCCAAACCTCCCCCACAGACTCGGCCGTGTTCCGGAATTCTGAGTGTGGGGAGGTTCCGTCCTCTGTCTGCAGCGCTTGGGATCTCCTAGGAGCCCTCCGCGTGTCTTCCCCGAGTGATTCTTATGCGGGCTGCTGGGGAAAAGCGTGGTTGGGCTTGAAACGCAGGTAGAATCTAGTGCATCCCCCTGGACAAATGAGGTAATTAGCGGAATTACACCCCTGCCAGGGAACACCTGTGTCACCAGGCAGCTGCGTGGAGGGCGGCCCCAAACCTCCCCCACCCACTCGGCCGCGTTCTGGAATTCTGAGTGTGGCGAGGTTCCGTCCTAAGTCTGCAGTGCCTGGGATCTCCTAGGAGCCCTCCGCCTGTCTTCCCCGAATGACTCTTAGTGCAGGCTGCCGGGAAAACGCAGGGGATAGGCTAGAATTGCAGGTAGCATCTTGTGCCTCCCCCTGGACTGATGAGGTATTTAGCGGAATTCCCCCTGCCAGGGAACGCCTGTGACACCATGCAGCTGTGTGAAAGGCGACCCCAAACCTCCCCCACCCACTCGGCCGCGTTCCAGAATTCTGAGTGTGAGGAGGTTCCGTCCTGTGTCTGCAGTGCCTGGAATCTTCTAGGAGCCCTCCGCGTGTATTCCCTGAGTGTCTCCTAGCGCAGTCTTCCGGGGAAAGGCTGGGGTTGCACTGGAAATGCAGGTAGAATCTAGTGCCTCCCCCTGGATAGATGAGGTAATTAGCGGAATTCCCCCTGCCAGAGTACACCTGTGACACCATGCAGCTGCGTGGAGGTTGGCCCCAATCCTCCCCCACCCACTCGGCCGCGTTCCGGAATTCTGAGTGTGGCGAGGTTCCGTCCACTTTCTGCAGCACCTGGGATCTCCTAGGAGCCCTCCGCATGTCTTACCTGAGTGCATCATAAAGCGGGCTGCCGAGGAATTGCGGGGGTTGGGCTGGAAATGCAGGTAGCATCTAGTGCCTACCCCTGGACAAAAGAGGTAATTAGCGGACTTCCCCTGCCAGGGAACACATGTGACACCAGGCATCTGCGTGTAGGGCGGCCACAAACTTCCCCCACCCACTCGAACCCGTTCCGGAATTCTGAGAGTGGCGAGGTTCCATCCACTGTCTGCAGCGCCTGGTATCTCCTAGGAGTCCTCCGCGTGTCTTCCCCGAGTGTCTCCTAGTTGGGCTGCCGGGGAAAACGGGGGATGGCCTGGAAATGCAGGTAGGATCTAGAGCCTCCCCCTGGGCAAATGAGGAAATTAGCGGTCTTCCTCCTGCCAGGGAACACCTGTGACACCAGGCAGCTGCGTGGTGGGTGGCCCCAAACCTCCCACATCCACTAGGCCGCGTTCCAGGATTCTGATTGTGAGGAGGTTCCGTCTTCTGTCTGCATCGCCTGGGATCTACTAGGAGCCCTCCGCGTGTCTTCCCAGAGTCTCTCCTAGTGCGGGCTGACGGGGAAAGTCGGGGGTGGGCTGGAAATGCAGGTAGCATCTAGTGCCTCCCCCTGGACAGATGAGGTAATTACCGGAATTCCCCCTGCCATGGAACACCTGTGACACCAGGCAGCTGCGTGGTGGGCGGCCCCAAACCTCCCCCACCCACTCGACCGCGTTCCGGAATTCTGAGTGTGGGGAGGTTCCGTCCTCTGTCTGCAGCGCCTGGGATCTCCTAGGAGCCCTCCGCGTGTCTTCCCCGAGGGACTCTTATGTGGGCTGCAGGGGAAAGGCGGGGGTTGGGCTGGAAATACTGGTAGCATCTAGTGCCTCCCTCTGGACAGATGAGGTATTTAGCGGAATTCCCCCTGCCAGGGAACACCTGTGACACCAGGCAGCTGCGTGGTGGGCGGCCCCAAACCTCCCCCTCCCACTCGGCCTCGTTCCGGCATTCTGAGTGTGGGGAGGTTCCGTCCTCTCTCTGCAGCGACTGGGATCTCCTAGGAGCCCTCCCCGACTCTTCCCAGAGTTTCTCCTAGTGCGGGTTGCCGGGGAAAAGCGGGGGTAGGCCTGGAAATGCAGGTAGCATCTAGTGCCTCCCCCTGGACAGATGAGGTATTTAGCGGACTTCCCCCTGCCAGGTAACACCTGTGACACCAGGCAGCTTCGTGGAAGGCGGCCCCAAACCTCCCAAACCCATTTGGCCGCGTTCCGGAATTCTGATTGTGGCGAGGTTCCGTCCTCTGTCTGCAGCACCTGGGATTTCCTAGGAGCCATCCGCGTGTCATCCCAGAGTGTCTCCTAGTGCGGGCTGCCGGGGAAATGCTGGGGTTGGGCTGGATATACAGGTAGCATCTAGTGCCTCCTCTTGGAGAGATGAGGCAATTAGCGGACTTCCCCCTGCCAGGGAACACATGTGACACCAGGCAGCTGCGTGGATGGCGGCCCCAAATTTCCCCCACCCACTCGAACCCGTTCCGGAATTCTGAGTGTGGCGAGGTTCCCTCCTCTGTCTGCAGAGCCTGGGATCTCCCAGGGGTCCTCCGCGTGTCTTCCCCGAATGTCTCCTATTGCGGGCTGACAGGGAGAGGTGGGGGTTGGGCTAGAAATGCAGGTAGTATCTAGTGCCTACCCCTGGACATATGAGGAAATTAGCGGAATTCCCCCTGCCAGGGAACACCTGTGACACTAGGCAGCTGCGTGGAGGGCGGCCCAAAACCTCCCCCACCCACTCGACCGCGTTCCGGAATTCTGAGTGTGGGGAGGTTCCGTCCTCTGTCTGCAGCGCCTGGGATCTCCTAGGAGCCCTCCGCGTGACTTCCACGAGTGTCTCCTTGTGCGGGCTGCAGGGAAAACGCGGGGGATAGGCTAGAAATGCAGGTAGCATCTAGTGCCTCCCCCTGGACAAATGAGGTAATTAGCGGAATAACACCCCTGCCAGGGAACACCTGTAAGACCAGGCAGCTGCGTGGAGGGCGGCCCCAAAACTCCCACAACAACTCGGGCGCGTTCCGGAATTCTGAGTGTGGCGAGGTTCCGTCCTCTGTCTGCAGCGCCTGGGATCTCCTAGGAGCCCTCCGCCTATCTTCTCCGAGTTTATCCTAGAGCGGGCTGCGGGGGAAAGTCGGGGGTTTTGCTGGAAATGCAAGTAGCATCTAGTGCCTCCCCCTGGACAGATGAGGTAATTAGCGGACTTTCCCCTGCCAGGGAACATATGTGACACCAGGCAGCTGCGTGGAGGGCGGCCCCAAACCTCCCCCACCCACTCGGCCGAGTTCCGGAATTCTGATTGTGGCGAGCTTCCGTCCTCTGTCTGCAGCGCCTGGGGATCTCCTAGGAACCCTCCGCGTGTCTTCCCCGAGTGACTATTATGCTGGCTGCCGGGGAAAGTCGGGTGTTGTGCTGGAAGTTCAGGTAGCATCTAGTGCCTCCCCCTGGACAGATGAGGTAATTAGCGGACTTCCCCCTGCCAGGGAACACATTTGACACCAGGCAGCTGCGTGTAGGGCGGCCACAAACTTCCCCCATGCACTCGACCCCGTTCCGGAATTCTGAGTGTGGCCAGGTACCGTCCTCTGTCTGCAGCGCATGGGATCTCCTAGGAGCCCTTCCCGTGTCTTCCCCGAGTTTCTCCAAGTGCGGGCTGCCGGAGAAAGGCGGGTGTTGGGCTGGAAAAGCAGGTAGCATCTAGTGCCTACCCCTGGAAAGATGAGGTAATTAGCGGACTTCCCCCTGCCAGGGAACACCTGTGACACCAGGCAGCTGCTTGGAGGGCGGCCCCAAATCTCCCCCACACACTCGGTCGGGTTCCGGAATTCTGATTGTGGCGAGCTTCCGTCCTCTGTCTGCAGCGCCTTGGATATCCTAGGAGCCCTCCGCGTGTCTTCCCCGAGCGTATCCTAGTGCGGGCTTCC
Organism: Camelus ferus; assembly: GCF_009834535.1. Lineage (NCBI taxonomy): Eukaryota > Metazoa > Chordata > Mammalia > Artiodactyla > Camelidae > Camelus > Camelus ferus. Next base: position 28,830,679 of record NC_045721.1, read on the forward strand.
GGAGAAAAGAGGGGGTTAGGCTGAAAATGCTTTTAGCATCTAGTGCCTCCCTCTGGAGGGATGAGGTATTTAGCGGACTTCCCCCTGCCAGGGAACACCTGTGAAACCAGGCAGCTTCGTGGAAGTCGGCCCCAATCCTCCCCCACCCACTCGGCCGAGTTCCGGAATTCTGATTGTGGCGAGCTTCCGTCCTCTGTCTGCAGCGCCTGGGATCTCCTAGGAACCCTCCGCGTGTCTTCCCCGAGTGACTCTTATGCGGGCTGCAAGGGAAAGGCGGGGGTTGGGCTGGAAATACAGGTAGCATCTAGTGCCTCCCTCTGGACCGATGAGATATTTAGCGGAATTCCCCCTGCCAGGGAACTCCTGTGACACCAGGCAGCTGCGTGGTGGGCGGCCCCAAACCTCCAACTCCCACTCGGCCTCGTTCCGGCATTCTGAGTGTGGAGAGGTTCCGTCCTCTGTCTGCAGCGACTGGGATCCCCTAGGAGCCCTCCCCGAGTCTTCCCAGAGTTTCTCCTAGTCCGGGTTGCCGGGGAAATGCGGGGGTAGGCCTGGAAATGCAGGTAGCATCCAGTGCCTCCCCCTGGACAAATGCGGTATTTAGCGGACTTCCCCTTGCAAGGGAACACCTGTGAATCCAGGCAGCTGCGTGGAGGGCGGCCCCAATACTCCCACACCCACTCGGCCGTGTTCCGGAATTCTGATTGTGGCGAGCTTCCGTCCTCTGTCTGCAGCGCCTGGGATCTCCTAGGAGCCCTCCGCGTGTGTTCCCCGAGGGTATCCTAGAGCGGGCTGCAGGGGAAAGTCGAGGGTTGGGCTGGAAATGCAGGTAACATCTAGTGCCTCCCCCTGGACAGATGAGGTAATTAGAGGAATTCCACCTGCCAGGGAACACCTGTGACACCAGGCAGCTATGTGGAGGGCGGCCCCAAACCTCCCCAAAACACTCGGTCGCGTTCCGGAATTCTGAGTGTGGCGAGGTTCCGTCCTCTGTCTGCAGGCCTGGGATCTCCGAGGAGCCCTCCGCGTGTCTTCCCCGAGTGACTATTATGCTGGCTGCCGGGGAAAGTCGGGTGTTGTGCTGGAAGTGCAGGTAGCATCTAGTGCCTCCCCCTGGACAGATGAGGTAATTAGCGGACTTCCCCCTGCTAGGGAACACCTGTGACATCAAGCAGCTGTGTGGATGGCGGCCCCAAATCTCCCCCACCCACTCGGACGCGTTCTGGAATTCTGAGTGTGGCGAAGTTTCGTCCTCAGTCTGCAGCGCCTGGGATCTCCTAGGAGCCCTCCGCGTGTCTTCCCCGAGTGTCTCCTAGTGTGGGCAGCTGGGAAAATGTGGGGGTTGGGCTGGAAATGCAGGTAGCATCTAATGCCTCCCCCTGGACAGATGAGGTAATTAGCGGTCTTCTTCCTGCCATGGAACACCTGTGACACCAAGCAGCTGCGTGGGGTGTGGCCCCAAACTTCCCCCACGCACTCAGCCGCGTTCCGGAATTCTGAGTGTGGCGAGGATCCGTCCTCTGTCTGCATCTCCTGGGATCTCATAGGAGCCGTCCGCGTGTCTTCCCCTAGTGTCCCATAGTGCGGGCTGCCGTGGAAATGCGGGATTTGGGCTAGAAATGCAGGTAGCATCTAGTTCATCCCCCTGGACTGATGAGGTATTTAGTTGAATTCCCCCTGCCTGGGAAAACCTGTGACAACAGGCATCTGCGTAGGGTGCGGCCCCAAACCTCCCCCACCCACTCGGCCGAGTTCCGGAATTCTGAGTGTGGCGAGGTTCCGTCCTCTTTCTGCAGAGCCTGGGATCTCCTAGGAGCCCTCCGCATGTCTTACCCGAGTGTATCATAGAGTGGGCTGCCGAGGAAAGGCGGGGGTTGGGCTGGAAATGCAGGTAGCATCTAGTGCCTCCCCCTGGACAGATGAGGTAATTAGCGGAATTCCCCCTGCCAGGGAACACATTTGAAACCAGGCAGCTGCGTGTAGGGCGGCCACATACCTCCCCCACGCACTCGAACCCGTTGCGGAATTCTGAGTGTGGCCAGTTACCGTCCTCTGTCTGCAGCGCCTGGGATCTCCTAGGAGCCCTTCCCGTGTCTTCTCCGAGTTTCTCCTACTGCGGGCTGCCGGAGAAAGTCGGGGGTTGGGCTGGAAAAGCAGGTAGAGTCTAGTGCCTCCCCCTGGACAGATGAGGCAATTAGCGGAATTACACCCCTGCCAGGGAACACCTGTGACACCAGGCAGCTGCGTCGAGGGTGGCCCCAAAACACCCTCCCCACTCGGCCGGGTTCCGGAATTCTGAGTGTGGCGAGGTTCTGTCCACTGTCTGCAGAACCTGGGATCTCCTAGGAGCCATCCGCGTGTCTTGCCCGAGTGTCTCCTAGTGCGGGCTGCCGGGGAAATGCGGGGGTTGGGCTGGATATACAGGTAGCATCTAGTGCATCCCCCTGGACAGATGAGGTAATTAAAGGACTTCCCCCTGCCAGGGAATACCTGTTACACCAGGCAGCTGCGTGGTGGGCGGACCCAAACCTCCCCCACACACTCGGCCGGGTTCCGGAATTCTGAGTGTGGGGAGGGTTCCGTCCTCTGTCTGCAGCGCCTTGGTTCTCCTAGGAGCCCTTCCCGTGTCTTCCCCGAGCGTCTCCTAGTGCGGGCTTCCGGGGAAAAGAGGGGGTTATGCTGGAAATGCAGGTAGCATCTAGTGCCTCCCCCTGGACAGATGAGGTATTTAGCGGACTTCCCCCTGCCCGGGAACACCTGTGACACCAGGCAGCTGCGTGGAGGGCGGCCCCAAAACTCCCCAACCCACTCGGCAGCGTTCCGGAATTCTGAGTGTTGCGAGGTTCCGTCCTCGGTCTGCAGAGCCTGTGAACTTCTAGGAGCCCTCCGCCTGTCTTCCCCGAGTGTATTCTAGAGCGGGCTGCAGGGGAAATTAAGGGGTTGGGCTGGAAAAGCAGGTAGCATCTAGTGCCTCCCCCTGGACTCATGAGGTAATTAGCGGAATTCCACCTGCCAGGGAACACCTGTGACACCAGGCAGATGCGTGGACGGCGGCCCCAAACCTCCCCAAAACACTCGGCCTCGTTCCGGAATTCTGAGTGTGGGGAAGTTCCGTCCTCTGTCTGCAGCGACTGGTACCTCCTAGGAGCCCTCCCCGTGTCTTCCCCGAGTTTCTCCTAGTGCGGGTTGCCGGGGAAATTCGGGGGTAGTGCTGGAAATGCAAGTAGCATCTAGTGCCTACCCCTGGACAGATGAGTTATTTAGCGGACTTCCCCCTGCCAGGGAACACCTGTGACACCACGCAGCTGCGTGTAGGGCGGCCACATACCTCCCCCACGCACTCGACCCCGTTCCGGAATTCTGAGTGTGGCCAGGTACCGTCCTCTGTCTGCAGCACCTGGGATCTCCTAGGAGCCCTTCCCGTGTCTTCCCCGAGTTTCTCCTAGTGCGGGCTGCCGGAGAAAGGCGGGGGTTGGGCTGGAAAAGCAGGTAGCATCTAGTGCCTCCTCCTGGAAAGATGAGGTAATTAGCGGACTTCCCCCTACCAGGGAACACCTGTGACACCAGGCAGCTGCGTGGTGGGCGGCCCCAAACCTCCAACTCCCACTCGGCCTCGTTCCGGCATTCTGAGTGTGGGGAGGTTCCGTCCTCTGTCTGCAGCGACTGGGATCTCCTAGGAGCCCTCCCCGAGTCTTCCCAGAGTTTCTCCTAGTCCGGGTTGCCGGGGAAAGGCGGGGGTAGGCCTGGAAATGCAGGTAGCATCCAGTGCCTCCCCCTGGACAGATGAGGTATTTAGAGGAATTCCCCCTGCCAGGGAACAAATGTGACACCAGGCAGCTTCGTGGAGTGCGGCCCCAAACATTCCAAACCCATTTGGCCGCGTTCCGGAATTCTGATAGTGGCGAGGTTCCATCCTCTGTCTGCAGCACCTGGGATCTCCCTAGGAGCCATCCGCGTGTCTTTCCCGAGTGTCTCCTACTGCGGTCTGCCGGGGAAATGCGGGGGTTGGGCTGGATATACAGGTAGCATCTAGTGCATCCCCCTGGACAGATGAGGTAATTAACGGACTTCCCCCTTCCAGGGAACACCTGTGACAACAGGCAGCTGCGTGGAGGGCGGCCGCAAACCTCCCACACACACTCGGCCGCGTTCCGGAATTCTGAGTGTGGCGAGGTTCCGTCCTCGGTCTGCAGCGCCTGGGATCTCCTAGGATCCCTCCGCTGTCTTCTCCGAGTGTATCCTAGAGCGGGTTGCCGGGGAAAGTCGGGGGTTGGGCTGGAAATGCAGGTAGCATCTAGTGACTCCCCCTGGACAGATGAGGTAGTTAGCGGACTTCCCCCTGCCAGGGAACACCTGTGACATCAAGCAGCTCTGTGGATGGCGAACCCAATCCTCCCCCACACACTCGGCCGGGTTCCGGAATTCTGAGTTTGGGGAGGTTCCGTCCTCTGTCTGCAGCGCCTTGGATCTCCTAGGAGCCCTTCCCGTGTCTTCCCCGAGCGTCTCCTAGTGCGGGCTTCCGGGGAAATGAGGGGGTTATGCTGGAAATGCAGGTAGCATCTAGTGCCTCCCTCTGGCCAGATGAGGTATTTAGCGGACTTCCCCCTGCCTGGGAACACCTGTGAAACCAGGCAGCTTCTTGGAGGGAGGCCCCAAACCTCCCCCACCCACTCGGCCGTGTTCCGGAATTCTGATTGTGGCGAGCTTCCGTCCTCTGTCTGCAGCGCCTGGGATCTCCTAGGAGCCCTCCGCGTGTCTTCCCCGAGTGACTCTTATGCGGGCTGCCGGGGAAAGGCGGGGGTTGTTCTAGAAATGCAGGTAGCATCTAGTGCCTACCCCTGGACAGATGAGGTAATTAGCGGACTTCCCCCTGCTAGGGAACACCTGTGACATCAAGCAGCTGTGTGGATGGCGGCCCCAAATCTCCCCCACCCACTCGGACGCGTTCTGGAATTCTGAGTGTGGCGAAGTTTCGTCCTCAGTCTGCAGCGCCTGGGATCTCCTAGGAGCCCTCCGCGTGTCTTCCCCGAGTGTCTCCTAGTGTGGGCAGCCGGGAAAATGTGGGGGTTGGGCTGGAAATGCAGGTAGCATCTAATGCCTCCCCCAGGACAGATGAGGTAATTAGCGGTCTTCTTCCTGCCATGGAACACCTGTGACACCAAGCAGCTGCGTGGGGTGTGGCCCCAAACTTCCCCCACGCACTCAGCCGCGTTCCGGAATTCTGAGTGTGGCGAGGATCCGTCCTCTGTCTGCATCTCCTGGGATCTCATAGGAGCCGTCCGCGTGTCTTCCCCTAGTGTCCCATAGTGCGGGCTGCCGTGGAAATGCGGGATTTGGGCTAGAAATGCAGGTAGCATCTAGTTCATCCCCCTGTACTGATGAGGTATTTAGTTGAATTCCCCCTGCCTGGGAAAACCTGTGACAACAGGCATCTGCGTAGGGGGCGGCCCCAAAACTCCCCCACCCACTCGGCCGGGTTCCGGAATTCTGAGTGTGGCGAGGTTCCGTCCTCTTTCTGCAGAGCCTGGGATCTCCTAGGAGCCCTCCGCATGTCTTACCCGAGTGTATCATAGAGTGGGCTGCCGAGGAAAGGCGGGGGATGGGCTGGAAATGCAGGTAGCATCTAGTGCCTCCCCCTGGACAGATGAGGTAATTAGCGGAATTCCCCCTGCCAGGGAACACATTTGAAACCAGACAGCTGCGTGTAGGGCGGCCACATACCTCCCCCACGCACTCGAACCTGTTGCGGAATTCTGAGTGTGGCCAGGTACCGTCCTCTGTCTGCAGCGCCTGGGATCTCCTAGGAGCCCTTCCCGTGTCTTCTCCGAGTTTCTCCTACTGCGGGCTGCCGGAGAAAGTCGGGGGTTGGGCTGGAAAAGCAGGTAGAGTCTAGTGCCTCCCCCTGGACAGATGAGGCAATTAGCGGAATTACACCCCTGCCAGGGAACACCTGTGACACCAGGCAGCTGCGTGGAGGGTGGCCCCAAAACACCCTCCCCACTCGGCCGGGTTCCGGAATTCTGAGTGTGGCGTGGTTCTGTCCACTGTCTGCAGCACCTGGGATCTCCTAGGACCCATCCGCGTGTCTTCCCCGAGTGTATCATAGAGTGGGCTGCCGAGGAAAGGCGGGGGATGGGCTGGAAATGCAGGTAGCATCTAGTGCCTCCCCCTGGACAGATGAGGTAATTAGCGGAATTCCCCCTGCCAGGGAACACATTTGAAACCAGACAGCTGCGTGTAGGGCGGCCACATACCTCCCCCACGCACTCGAACCCGTTGCGGAATTCTGAGTGTGGCCAGGTACCGTCCTCTGTCTGCAGCGCCTGGGATCTCCTAGGAGCCCTTCCCGTGTCTTCTCCGAGTTTCTCCTACTGCGGGCTGCCGGAGAAAGTCGGGGGTTGGGCTGGAAAAGCAGGTAGAGTCTAGTGCCTCCCCATGGACAGATGAGGCAATTAGCGGAATTACACCCCTGCCAGGGAACACCTGTGACACCAGGCAGCTGCGTGGAGGGTGGCCCCAAAACACCCTCCCCACTCGGCTGGGTTCCGGAATTCTGAGTGTGGCGAGGTTCTGTCCACTGTCTGCAGCACCTGGGATCTCCTAGGACCCATCCGCGTGTCTTCCCCGAGTGTCTCCTAGTGCGGGCTGCCGGGGAAAGGTGGGGGTAGGGCTGGATATACAGGTAGCATCTAGTGCATCCCCCTGGACAGATGAGGTAATTAAAGGACTGCCCCCTGCCAGGGAATACCTGTTACACCAGGCAGCTGCGTGGTGGGCGGCCCCAAACCTCCCCCACACACTCGGCCGGGTTCCGGAATTCTGAGTGTGGGGAGGTTCCGTCCTCTGTCTGCAGCGCCTTGGTTCTCCTAGGAGCCCTTCCCGTGTCTTCCCCGAGCGTCTCCTAGTGCGGGCTTCCGGGGAAAAGAGGGGGTTATGCTGGAAATGCAGGTAGCATCTAGTGCCTTCCCCTGGACAGATGAGGTATTTAGCGGACTTCCCCCTGCCCGGGAACACCTGTGACACCAGGCAGCTGCGTGGAGGGCGGCCCCAAAACTCCCCAACCCACTCGGCAGCGTTCCGGAATTCTGAGTGTTGCGAGGTTCCGTCCTCGGTCTGCAGAGCCTGTGAACTTCTAGGAGCCCTCCGCCTGTCTTCCCCGAGTGTATTCTAGAGCGGGCTGCAGGGGAAATTAAGGGGTTGGGCTGGAAAAGCAGGTAGCATCTAGTGCCTCCCCCTGGACTCATGAGGTAATTAGCGGAATTCCACCTGCCAGGGAACACCTGTGACACCAGGCAGATGCGTGGACGGCGGCCCCAAACCTCCCCAAAACACTCGGCCTCGTTCCGGAATTCTGAGTGTGGGGAAGTTCCGTCCTCTGTCTGCAGCGACTGGTACCTCCTAGGAGCCCTCCCCGTGTCTTCCCCGAGTTTCTCCTAGTGCGGGTTGCCGGGGAAAGTCGGGGGTAGTGCTGGAAATGCAAGTAGCATCTAGTGCCTACCCCTGGACAGATGAGTTATTTAGCGGACTTCCCCCTGCCAGGGAACACCTGTGACACCAGGCAGCTGCGTGTAGGGCGGCCACATACCTCCCCCACGCACTCGACCCCGTTCCGGTATTCTGAGTGTGGCCAGGTACCGTCCTCTGTCTGCAGCACCTGGGATCTCCTAGGAGCCCTTCCCGTGTCTTCCCCGAGTTTCTCCTAGTGCGGGCTGCCGGAGAAAGGCGGGGGTTGGGCTGGAAAAGCAGGTAGCATCTAGTGCCTCCTCCTGGAAAGATGAGGTAATTAGCGGACTTCCCCCTACCAGGGAACACCTGTGACACCAGGCAGCTGCGTGGTGGGCGGCCCCAAACCTCCAACTCCCACTCGGCCTCGTTCCGGCATTCTGAGTGTGGGGAGGTTCCGTCCTCTGTCTGCAGCGACTGGGATCTCCCAGGAGCCCTCCCCGAGTCTTCCCAGAGTTTCTCCTAGTCCGGATTGCCGGGGAAAGGCGGGGGTAGGCCTGGAAATGCAGGTAGCATCCAGTGCCTCCCCCTGGACAGATGAGGTATTTAGAGGAATTCCCCCTGCCAGGGAACAAATGTGACACCAGGCAGCTTCGTGGAGTGCGGCCCCAAACATTCCAAACCCATTTGGCCGCGTTCCGGAATTCTGATAGTGGCGAGGTTCCATCCTCTGTCTGCAGCACCTGGGATCTCCTAGGAGCCATCCGCGTGTCTTTCCCGAGTGTCTCCTACTGCGGTCTGCCGGGGAAATGCGGGGGTTGGGCTGGATATACAGGTAGCATCTAGTGCATCCCCCTGGACAGATGAGGTAATTAACGGACTTCCCCCTTCCAGGGAACACCTGTGACAACAGGCAGCTGCGTGGAGGTTGGCCCCAAACCTCCCCCAACCACTCGGCCGCGTTCCGGAATTCTGAGTGTTGCGAGGATCCGTCCTCGGTCTGCAGCGCCTGGAATCTCCCAGGAGCCCTCCGCGTGTCTTCCCCGAGTGTCTCCTAGTGCGGGTTGCCGGGGAAAGATGGGGGTAGTGCTGGAAATGCAGGTAGCATCTAGTGCCTCTCCCTGGACAGATGAGGTATTTAGCGGACTTCCCCCTGCCAGGGAACACCTGTGACACCAGGCAGCTGCGTGGAGGGCGGCCCCAAAACTCCCCAACCCACTCGGCAGCGTTCCGGAATTCTGAGTGTTGCGAGGTTCCGTCCTCGGTCTGCAGAGCCTGTGACCTTCTAGGAGCCCTCCGCCTGTCTTCCCCGAGTGTATCCTAGAGCGGGCTGCAGGGGTAATTAGGGGGTTGGGCTGGATAAACAGGTAGCATCTAGTGCCTCCCCCTGGACAGATGAGGTAGTTAGCGGACTTCCCCCTGCCAGGGAACACCTGTGACATCAAGCAGCTCTGTGGATGGCGGCCCCAATCCTCCCCCACACACTCGGCCGGGTTCCGGAATTCTGAGTTTGGGGAGGTTCCGTCCTCTGTCTGCAGCGCCTTGGATCTCCTAGGAGCCCTTCCCGTGTCTTCCCCGAGCGTCCCCTAGTGCGGGCTTCCGGGGAAATGAGGGGGTTATGCTGGAAATGCAGGTAGCATCTAGTGCCTCCCTCTGGACAGATGAGGTATTTAGCGGACTTCCCCCTGCCTGGGAACACCTGTGAAACCAGGCAGCTTCTTGGAGGGCGGCCCCAAACCTCCCCCACCCACTCGGCCGTGTTCCGGAATTCTGATTGTGGCGAGCTTCCGTCCTCTGTCTGCAGCGCCTGGGATCTCCTAGGAGCCCTCCGCGTGTCTTCCCCGAGTGACTCTTATGCGGGCTGCCGGGGAAAGGCGGGGGTTGTTCTAGAAATGCAGGTAGCATCTAGTGCCTACCCCTGGACAGATGAGGTAATTAGCGGACTTCCCCCTGCTAGGGAACACCTGTGACATCAAGCAGCTTTGTGGATGGCGGCCCCAAATCTCCCCCACCCACTCGGACGCGTTCTGGAATTCTGAGTGTGGCGAAGTTTCGTCCTCAGTCTGCAGCGCCTGGGATCTCCTAGGAGCCATCCGCGTGTCTTCCCCGAGTGTCTCCTAGTGTGGGCAGCCGGGAAAATGTGGGGGTTGGGCTGGAAATGCAGGTAGCATCTAATGCCTCCCCCTGGACAGATGAGGTAATTAGCGGTCTTCTTCCTGCCATGGAACACCTGTGACACCAAGCAGCTGCGTGGGGTGTGGCCCCAAACTTCCCCCACGCACTCAGCCGTGTTCCGGAATTCTGAGTGTGGCGAGGATCCGTCCTCTGTCTGCATCTCCTGGGATCTCATAGGAGCCGTCCGCGTGTCTTCCCCTAGTGTCCCATAGTGCGGGCTGCCGTGGAAATGCTGGATTTGGGCTAGAAATGCAGGTAGCATCTAGTTCATCCCCCTGTACTGATGAGGTATTTAGTTGAATTCCCCCTGCCAGGGAAAACCTGTGACAACAGGCATCTGCGTAGGGGGCGGCCCCAAACCTCCCCCACCCACTCGGCCGGGTTCCGGAATTCTGAGTGTGGCGAGGTTCCGTCCTCTTTCTGCAGAGCCTGGGATCTCCTAGGAGCCCTCCGCATGTCTTACCCGAGTGTATCATAGAGTGGGCTGCCGAGGAAAGGCGGGGGATGGGCTGGAAATGCAGGTAGCATCTAGTGCCTCCCCCTGGACAGATGAGGTAATTAGCGGAATTCCCCCTGCCAGGGAACACATTTGAAACCAGACAGCTGCGTGTAGGGCGGCCACATACCTCCCCCACGCACTCGAACCCGTTGCGGAATTCTGAGTGTGGCCAGGTACCGTCCTCTGTCTGCAGCGCCTGGGATCTCCTAGGAGCCCTTCCCGTGTCTTCTCCGAGTTTCTCCTACTGCGGGCTGCCGGAGAAAGTCGGGGGTTGGGCTGGAAAAGCAGGTAGAGTCTAGTGCCTCCCCCTGAACAGATGAGGCAATTAGCGGAATTACACCCCTGCCAGGGAACACCTGTGACACCAGGCAGCTGCGTGGAGGGTGGCCCCAAAACACCCTCCCCACTCGGCCGGGTTCCGGAATTCTGAGTGTGGCGAGGTTCTGTCCACTGTCTGCAGCACCTGGGATCTCCTAGGAGCCATCCGCGTGTCTTCCCCGAGTGTCTCCTAGTGCGGGCTGCCGGGGAAATGCGGGGGTTGGGCTGGATATACAGGTAGCATCTAGTGCATCCCCCTGGACAGATGAGGTAATTAAAGGACTGCCCCCTTCCTGGGAACACCTGTGTCAACAGGCAGCTGCGTGGATATCGGCCCCAAACCTCCCCCAACCACTCGGCCGCGTTCCGGATTTCTGAGTGTTTCGAGGATCCGTCCTCGGTCTGCAGCGCCTGGGATCTCCTAGGAGCCCTCCGCGTGTCTTCCCCGAGTGTCTCCTAGTGTGGGCAGCCGGGGAAAGGTGGGGGTTGGGCTGGAAATGGAGGTAGCATCTAGTGCCTATCCCTGGACAGATGAGGTACTTAGCGGACTTCCCCCTTCCAGGGAATACCTGTTACACCAGGCAGCTGCGTGGTGGGCGGCCCCAAACCTCCCCCACACACTCGGCCGGGTTCCGGAATTCTGAGTGTGGGGAGGTTCCGTCCTCTGTCTGCAGCGCCTTGGTTCTCCTAGGAGCCCTTCCCGTGTCTTCCCCGAGCGTCTCCTAGTGCGGGCTTTCGGGGAAAAGAGGGGGTTATGCTGGAAATGCAGGTAGCATCTAGTGCCTCCCCCTGGACAGATGAGGTATTTAGCGGACTTCCCCCTGCCCGGGAACACCTGTGACACCAGGCAGCTGCGTGGAGGGCGGCCCCAAACCTCCCACACCCACTCGGTCGCGTTCCGGAATTCTGATTGTGGCGACGTTCCGTCCTTTGTCTGCAGCACCTGAGATCTCCTAGGAGCCATCCGCGTGTCTTCCCCGAGTGTCTCCTAGTTCAGGCTGCCGGGGAAATGCTGGGGTTGGGCTGGATATACAGGTAGCATCTAGTGCCTCCCCCTGGACAAATGAGGTAATTAGCGAAATTACACCCCTGCCAGGGAACACCTGTGACACCAGGCAACTGCGTGGAGGGCGGCCGCAAACCTCCCCCACACACTCGGCCGCGTTCCGGAATTCTGAGTGTGGCAGGTTCCGTCCTCGGTCTGCAGCGAATGGGATCTCCTAGGAGCCCTCCGCGGTCTTCTCCGAGTGTATCCTAGAGCGGGCTGCCGGGGAAAGTCGGGGGTTGGGCTGGAAATGCAGGTAGCATCTAGTGACTCCCCCTGGACAGATGAGGTAGTTAGCGGACTTCCCCCTGCCAGGGAACACCTGTGACATCAAGCAGCTCTGCGGATGGCGGCCCCAATCCTCCCCCACACACTCGGCTGGGTTCCGGAATTCTGAGTGTGGGGAGGTTCCGTCCTCTGTCTGCAGCGCCTTGGATCTCCTAGGAGCCCTTCCCGTGTCTTCCCCGAGCGTCTCCTAGTGCGGTCTTCCGGGGAAAAGAGGGGGTTATGCTGGAAATGCAGGTAGCATCTAGTTCCTCCCTCTGGACAGATGAGGTATTTAGCGGACTTCCCCCTGCCTGGGAACACCTGTGAAACCAGGCAGCTTCGTGGTGGGCGGCCCCATACCTCCCTCACCCACTCGGCTGTGTTCCGGAATTCTGATTGTGGCGAGCTTCCGTCCTCTGTCTGCAGCGCCTGGGATCTCCTAGGAGCCCTCCGCGTGTCTTCCCCGAGTGACTCTTATGCGGGCTGCAGGGTAAAGGCGGGGTTGGGCTGGAAACGCAGGCAAAATCTAGTGCATCCCCCTTCACAGATGAGCAATTAGCGGAATTACACCCCTGCCAGGGAACACCTGTGACACCAGGCAGATGCGTGGAGGGTGGCCCCAAAACTCCCTCCCCACTCGGCCGGGTTCCAGAATTCTGAGTGTGGGGAGGTTCCGTACTCAGTCTGCAGCACCTGGGATCGCCTAGGAGCACTCCGCGTGTCTTCCACGAGTGTCTCCTAGTGCGGGCTGCCGGGGAAAGGTGGGGGTTGTTCTAGAAATGCAGGTAGCATCTAGTGCCTACCCCTGGACAGATGAGGTAATTAGCGGTCTTCTTCCTGCCATGGAACACCTGTGACACCAAGCAGCTTCGTGGGGTGTGGCCCCAAACTTCCCCCACGCACTCAGCCGCGTTCCGGAATTCTGAGTGTGGCGAGGATCCGTCCTCTGTCTGCATCTCCTGGGATCTCATAGGAGCCGTCCGCGTGTCTTCCCCTAGTGTCACATAGTGTGGGCTGCCGTGGAAATGCGGGATTTGGGCTGGAAATGCAGGTAGCATCTAGTTCATCCCCCTGGACTGATGAGGTATTTAGTTGAATTCCCCTTGCCTGGGAAAACCTGTGACAACAGGCATCTGCGTAGGGGACGGCCCCAAACCTCCCCCACCCACTCGGCCGCGTTCCGGAATTCTGAGTGTGGCGAGGTTCCGTCCTCTTTCTGCAGAGCCTGGGATCTCCTAGGAGCCCTCCGCATGCCTTACCCGAGTGTATCATAGAGTGGGCTGCCGAGGAAAGGCGGGGGTTGGGCTGGAAATGCAGGTAGCATCTAGTGCCTACCCCTGGACAAAAGAGGTAATTAGCGGACTTCCCCCTGCCAGGGAACACATGTGACAGCAGGCATCTGCGTGGAGGGCGGCCCCAAACCTCCCCCATGCACTCGACCCCGTTCCGAAATTCTGAGTGTGGCGAGTTTCCGTCCTCTGTCTGCAGCGCCTGGGATCTCCTAGGAGCCATTCCCGTGTCTTCCCCGAGTTCTTCTTTGTGCGGGCTGCCGGGGAAAGGCGGGGATTTGGCTGGAAATGCAGGTAGAATCTAGTGCCTCCCCCTGGACAGATGAGGTAATTAGCTGAATTCCCACTGCCAGGGAACACCTGTGACACCAGGAAGCTGCGTGGAGGGCGGCCCCAAACCTCCCCCAAGCACTCGACCGCGTTCCGGAATTCTGAGTGTGGGGAGGTTCCGTCCTCTGTCTGCAGCGCCTGGGATCTCCTAGGAGCCCTCCGCGTGACTTCCACGAGTGTCTCCTTGTGCGGGCTGCCGGGAAAACGCGGGGGATAGGCTAGAAATGCTGGTAGCATCTAGTGCCTCCCCCTGGAGAGATGAGGTAATTAGCGGAATTCCCCATGCCAGGGAACACCTTTGACACAAGGCAGCTTCGTGGAGTGCGTTCCCAAACCTCCCCCACACACTTGGCCGCGTTCCGGAATTCTGAGGGTGGCGAGGTTCCGTCCTCAGTCTGCAGCGCCTGGGATCTCCTAGGAGCCCTCCGCGTGTCTTCCCCTAGTGTCTCCTAGTGTGGGCAGCCGGGGAAAGGTGGGGGTTGGGCTGGAAATGCAGGTAGCATCTAGTGCCTCTCCCTGGACAGATGAGGTACTTAGCGGACTTCCCCCTGCCAGGGAATACCTGTTACACCAGGCAGCTGCGTGGTGGGCGGCCCCAAACCTCCCCCACACACTCGGCCGGGTTCCGGAATTCTGAGTGTGGGGAGGTTCCGTCCTCTGTCTGCAGCGCCTTATTTCTCCTAGGAGCCCTTCCCGTGTCTTCCCCGAGCGTCTCCTAGTGCGGGCTTCCGGGGAAAAAAGTGGGTTATGCTGGAAATGCAGGTAGCATCTAGTGCCTCCCCCTGGACAGATGAGGTATTTAGCGGACTTCCCCCTGCCCGGGAACACCTGTGACACCAGGCAGCTGCGTGGAGGGCGGCCCCAAAACTCCCCAACCCACTCGGCAGCGTTCCGGAATTCTGAGTGTTGCGAGGTTCCGTCCTCGGTCTGCAGAGCCTGTGAACTTCTAGGAGCCCTCCGCCTGTCTTCCCCGAGTGTATTCTAGAGCGGGCTGCAGGGGAAATTAGGGGGTTGGGCTGGAAAAGCAGGTAGCATCTAGTGCCTCCCCCTGGACTCATGAGGTAATTAGCGGAATTCCACCTGCCAGGGAACACCTGTGACACCAGGCAGATGCGTGGAGGGCGGCCCCAAACCTCCCCAAAACACTCGGCCTCGTTCCGGAATTCTGAGTGTGGGGAAGTTCCGTCCTCTGTCTGCAGCGACTGGTACCTCCTAGGAGCCCTCCCCGTGTCTTCCCCGAGTTTCTCCTAGTGCGGGTTGCCGGGGAAAGTCGGGGGTAGTGCTGGAAATGCAAGTAGCATCTAGTGCCTACCCCTGGACAGATGAGTTATTTAGCGGACTTCCCCCTGCCAGGTAACAGCTGTGACACCAGGCAGCTTCGTGGAGTGCGGCCCCAAACCTCCCACACCCACTCGGCCGCGTTCCGGAATTCTGATTGTGGCGACGTTCCGTCCTTTGTCTGCAGCACCTGAGATCTCCTAGGAGCAATCCGCGTGTCTTCCCCGAGTGTCTCCTAGTTCGGGCTGCCGGGGAAATGCTGGGGTTGGGCTGGATATACAGGTAGCATCTAGTGCCTCCCCCTGGACAAATGAGGTAATTAGCGAAATTACACCCCTGCCAGGGAACACCTGTGACACCAGGCAACTGCGTGGAGGGCGGCCGCAAACCTCCCCCACACACTCGGCCGCATTCCGGAATTCTGAGTGTGGCGAGGTTCCGTCCTCGGTCTGCAGCGCCTGGGATCTCCTAGGAGCCTTCCGCTGTCTTCTCCGAGTGTATCCTAGAGCGGGCTGCCGGGGAAAGTCGGGGGTTGGGCTGGAAATGCAGGTAGCATCTAGTGACTCCCCCTGGACAGATGAGGTAGTTAGCGGACTTCCCCCTGCCAGGGAACACCTGTGACATCAAGCAGCTCTGCGGATGGCGGCCCCAATCCTCCCCCACACACTCGGCCGGGTTCCGGAATTCTGAGTGTGGGGAGGTTCCGTCCTCTGTCTGCAGCGCCTTGGATCTCCTAGGAGCCTTTCCCGTGTCTTCCCCGAGCGTCTCCTAGTGCGGGCTTCCGGGGAAAAGAGGGGGTTATGCTGGAAATGCAGGTAGCATCTAGTGCCTCCCTCTGGACTGATGAGGTATTTAGCGGACTTCCCCCTGCCTGGGAACACCTGTGAAACCAGGCAGCTTCGTGGTGGGTGGCCCCAAACCTCCCCCACCCACTCGGCCGTGTTCCGGAATTCTGATTGTGGCGAGCTTCCGTCCTCTGTCTGCAGCGCCTGGGATCTCCTAGGAGCCCTCCGCGTGTCTTCCCCGAGTGACTCTTATGCGGGCTGCAGGGTAAAGGCGGGGTTGGGCTGGAAACGCAGGCAAAATCTAGTGCATCCCCCTTCACAGATGAGGCAATTAGCGGAATTACACCCCTGCCAGGGAACACCTGTGACACCAGGCAGATGAGTGGAGGGTGGCCCAAAACTCCCTCCCCACTCGGTCGGGTTCCGGAATTCTGAGTGTGGGGAGGTTCCGTACTCAGTCTGCAGCACCTGGGATCGCCTAGGAGCACTCCGCGTGTCTTCCCCGAGTGTCTCCTAGTGCGGGCTGCCGGGGAAAGGTGGGGGTTGTTCTAGAAATGCAGGTAGCATCTAGTGCCTACCCCTGGACAGATGAGGTAATTAGCGGTCTTCTTCCTGCCATGGAACACCTGTGACACCAAGCAGCTGCGTGGGGTGTGGCCCCAAACTTCCCCCACGCACTCAGCCGCGTTCCTGAATTCTGAGTGTGGCGAGGATCCGTCCTCTGTCTGCATCTCCTGGGATCTCATAGGAGCCGTCCGCGTGTCTTCCCCCAAGTGTCCCATAGTGCGGGCTGCCGTGGAAATGCGGGATTTGGGCTGGAAATGCTGGTAGCATCTAGTTCATCCCCCTGGACTGATGAGGTATTTAGTTGAATTTCCCTTGCCTGGGAAAAACTGTGACAACAGGCATCTGCGTAGGGGACGGCCCCAAACCTCCCCCACCCACTCGGCCGCGTTCCGGAATTCTGAGTGTGGCGAGGATCCGTCCTCTTTCTGCAGAGCCTGGGATCTCCTAGGAGCCCTCCGCATGACTTACCCGAGTGTATCATAGAGTGGGCTGCCGAGGAAAGGCGGGGGTTGGGCTGGAAATGCAGGTAGCATCTAGTGCCTACCCCTGGACAAAAGAGGTAATTAGCGGACTTCCCCCTGCCAGGGAACACATGTGACAGCAGGCATCTGCGTGGAGGGCGGCCCCAAACATCCCCCATGCACTCGACCCCGTTCCGAAATTCTGAGTGTGGCGAGGTTCCGTCCTCGGTCTGCAGCGCCTGGGATCTCCTAGGAGCCTTCCGCTGTCTTCTCCGAGTGTATCCTAGAGCGGGCTGCCGGGGAAAGTCGGGGGTTGGGCTGGAAATGCAGGTAGCATCTAGTGACTCCCCCTGGACAGATGAGGTAGTTAGCGGACTTCCCCCTGCCAGGGAACACCTGTGACATCAAGCAGCTCTGCGGATGGCGGCCCCAATCCTCCCCCACACACTCGGCCGGGTTCCGGAATTCTGAGTGTGGGGAGGTTCCGTCCTCTGTCTGCAGCGCCTTGGATCTCCTAGGAGCCTTTCCCGTGTCTTCCCCGAGCGTCTCCTAGTGCGGGCTTCCGGGGAAAAGAGGGGGTTATGCTGGAAATGCAGGTAGCATCTAGTGCCTCCCTCTGGACTGATGAGGTATTTAGCGGACTTCCCCCTGCCTGGGAACACCTGTGAAACCAGGCAGCTTCGTGGTGGGTGGCCCCAAACCTCCCCCACCCACTCGGCCGTGTTCCGGAATTCTGATTGTGGCGAGCTTCCGTCCTCTGTCTGCAGCGCCTGGGATCTCCTAGGAGCCCTCCGCGTGTCTTCCCCGAGTGACTCTTATGCGGGCTGCAGGGTAAAGGCGGGGTTGGGCTGGAAACGCAGGCAAAATCTAGTGCATCCCCCTTCACAGATGAGGCAATTAGCGGAATTACACCCCTGCCAGGGAACACCTGTGACACCAGGCAGATGAGTGGAGGGTGGCCCAAAACTCCCTCCCCACTCGGTCGGGTTCCGGAATTCTGAGTGTGGGGAGGTTCCGTACTCAGTCTGCAGCACCTGGGATCGCCTAGGAGCACTCCGCGTGTCTTCCCCGAGTGTCTCCTAGTGCGGGCTGCCGGGGAAAGGTGGGGGTTGTTCTAGAAATGCAGGTAGCATCTAGTGCCTACCCCTGGACAGATGAGGTAATTAGCGGTCTTCTTCCTGCCATGGAACACCTGTGACACCAAGCAGCTGCGTGGGGTGTGGCCCCAAACTTCCCCCACGCACTCAGCCGCGTTCCTGAATTCTGAGTGTGGCGAGGATCCGTCCTCTGTCTGCATCTCCTGGGATCTCATAGGAGCCGTCCGCGTGTCTTCCCCCAAGTGTCCCATAGTGCGGGCTGCCGTGGAAATGCGGGATTTGGGCTGGAAATGCAGGTAGCATCTAGTTCATCCCCCTGGACTGATGAGGTATTTAGTTGAATTTCCCTTGCCTGGGAAAAACTGTGACAACAGGCATCTGCGTAGGGGACGGCCCCAAACCTCCCCCACCCACTCGGCCGCGTTCCGGAATTCTGAGTGTGGCGAGGATCCGTCCTCTTTCTGCAGAGCCTGGGATCTCCTAGGAGCCCTCCGCATGCCTTACCCGAGTGTATCATAGAGTGGGCTGCCGAGGAAAGGCGGGGGTTGGGCTGGAAATGCAGGTAGCATCTAGTGCCTACCCCTGGACAAAAGAGGTAATTAGCGGACTTCCCCCTGCCAGGGAACACATGTGACAGCAGGCATCTGCGTGGAGGGCGGCCCCAAACCTCCCCCATGCACTCGACCCCGTTCCGAAATTCTGAGTGTGGCGAGTTTCCGTCCTCTGTCTGCAGCGCCTGGGATCTCCTAGGAGCCATTCCCGTGTCTTCCCCGAGTTCCTCTTTGTGCGGGCTGCCGGGGAAAGGCGGGGATTTGGCTGGAAATGCAGGTAGAATCTAGTGCCTCCCCCTGGACAGATGAGGTAATTAGCTGAATTCCCACTGCCAGGGAACACCTGTGACACCAGGAAGCTGCGTGGAGGGCGGCCCCAAACCTCCCCCAAGCACTCGACCCCGTTCCGAAATTCTGAGTGTGGGGAGGTTCCGTCCTCAGTCTGCAGCGCCTGGGATCTCCTAGGAGCCCTCCGCGTGACTTCCACGAGTGTCTCCTTGTGCGGGCTGCCGGGAAAACGCGGGGGATAGGCTAGAAATGCTGGTAGCATCTAGTGCATCCCCCTGGAGAGATGAGGTAATTAGCGGAATTCCCCATGCCAGGGAACACCTGTGACACAAGGCAGCTGCGTGGAGGGCGGCCCCAAACCTCCCCCACAAACTTGGCCGCGTTCCGGAATTCTGAGGGTGGCGAGGTTCCGTCCTCAGTCTGCAGCGCCTGGGATCTCCTAGGAGCCCTCCGCGTGTCTTCCCCGAGTGTCTCCTAGTGTGGGCAGCCGGGGAAAGGTGGGGGTTGGGCTGGAAATGCAGGTAGCATCTAGTGCCTCACCCTGGACAAATGAGGTAATTAGCGGAATTTCACCCCTACCAGGGAACACCTGTGACACCAGGCAACAGCGTGGAGGGCGGCCGCAAATCTCCCCCACCCACTCGGACGCGTTCTGGAATTCTGAGTGTGGCGAAGTTCCATCCTCAGTCTGCAGCGTCTGGGATCTCCTAGGAGCCCTCCGCTTGTCTTCCCCGAGTGTCTCCTAGTGTGGGCAGCCGGGAAAATGTGGGGGTTGGGCTGGAAATGCAGGTAGCATCTAGTGCCTCCCCCTGGACAGATGAGGTAATTAGCGGTCTTCTTCCTGCCATGGAACACCTGTGACACCAAGCAGCTGCGTGTGGTGTGGCCCCAAACTTCCCCCACGCACTCAGCCGCGTTCCGGAATTCTGAGTGTGGCGAGGATCCGTCCTCTGTCTGCATCTCCTGGGATCTCCTAGGAGCCCTCCGCATGTCTTACCCGAGTGTATCATAGAGTGGGCTGCCGAGGAAAGGCGGGGGTTGGGCTGGAAATGCAGGTAGCATCTAGTGCCTCCCCCTGGACAGATGAGGCAATTAGCGGAATTACACCCCTGCCAGGGAACACCTGTGACACCAGGCAGCTGCGTGGAGGGTGGCCCCAAAACACCCTCCCCACTCGGCCGGGTTCCGGAATTCTGAGTGTGGCGAGGTTCCGTCCACTGTCTGCAGCACCTGGGATCTCCTAGGAGCCATCCGCGTGTCTTCCCCGAGTGTCTCCTAGTGCTCGCTGCCGGGGAAATGAGGGGGTTGGGCTGGATATACAGGTAGCATCTAGTGCATCCCCCTGGACAGATGAGGTAATTAAAGGACTTCCCCCTTCCTGGGAACACCTGTGTCAACAGGCAGCTGCGTGGATGTCGGCCCCAAACCTCCCCCAACCACTCGGCCGCGTTCCGGAATTCTGAGTGTTTCGAGGATCCGTCCTCAGTCTGCAGCGCCTGGAATCTCCCAGGAGCCCTCCGCGTTTCTTCCCCGAGTGTCTCCTAGTGCGGGTTGTCGGGGAAAGGCGGGGGTAAGGCTGGAAATGCAGGTAGCATCTAGTGCCTCTCCCAGGACAGATGAGGTAATTAGCGGACTTCCCCCTGCCATGGAACACCTGTGACACCAAGCAGCTGCGTGGGGTGCGGCCCCAAACTTCCCCCACGCACTCAGCCGCGTTCCAGAATTCTGAGTGTGGCGAGGATCCGTCCTCAGTCTGCAGCGCCTGGGATCTCCTAGGAGCACTCCGCGTGTCTTCCCCGAGTGACTATTATGCGGGCTGCAGGGGAAAGTCGTGGGTTGTGATGGAAATGCAGATAGCATCTAGTGCCTCCCCCTGGACAGATGAGGTAATTAGCGGAATTACACCCCTGCCAGGGAACACCTGTGACACCAGGCAGCTGCGTGGAGGGTGGCCCAAAAACTCCCTCCCCACTCGGACGGGTTCCGGAATTCTGAGTGTGGGGAGGTACCGTCCTCTGTCTGCAGCGCCTGGGATCTCCTAGGAGCCCTTCCCGTGTCTTCTCTGAGTTTCTCCTACTGCGGGCTGCCGGAGAAAGGCGGGGGTTGGGCTGGAAAAGCAGGTAGAATCTAGTGCCTCCCCCTGGACAGATGAGGCAATTAGCGGAATTAAACCCCTGCCAGGGAACACCTGTGACACCAGGCAGCTGCGTGGAGGGTGGCCCCAAAACTCCCTCCCCACTCGGCCGGGTTCCGGAATTCTGAGTGTGGGGAGGTTCCGTACTCAGTCTGCAGTGCCTGGGATCTCCTAGGAGCACTCCGCATGTCTTCCCCGAATGTATCCTAGTGCGGGCTGCCGGGGAATGGCGGGGGTTGGGCTAGAAATGCAGGTAGCATCTAGTGCCTCCCCCTGGACAGATGAGGCAATTAGCGGAATTACACCCCTGCCAGGGAACACCTTTGACACCAGGCAGCTGCGTGGAAGGCGGCCCCAAACCTCCCCCAAGCACTCGACCGCGTTCCGGAATTCTGAGTGTGGGGAGGTTCCGTCCTCTGTCTGCAGCGCCTGGGATCTCCTAGGAGCCCTCCGCGTGACTTCCACGAGTGTCTCTTATGCGGGCTGCCGGGAAAACGCGGGGGATAGGCTAGAAATGCAGGTAGCATCTAGTGCCTCCCCCTGGACAGATGAGGTAATTAGCGGAATTCCCCATGCCAGGGAACACCTGTTAAACCAGGCAGCTGCGTGGAGGGCGTTCCCAAACCTCCCCCACACACTTGGCCGCGTTCCGGAATTCTGAGTGTGGGGAGGTTCCGTCCTCTGTCTGCAGCACCTGGGATCTCCTAGGAGCCCTCCGCGTGACTTCCACGAGTGTCTCCTTGTACGGGCTGCCGGGAAAATGCGGGGGATAGGCTAGAAATGCAGGTAGAATCTAGTGCCTCCCCCTGGACCGCTGAGGTAATTAGCGGTATTATTACTGCCATGGAACTCCTGTGACACCAAGCAGCTGCGTGGGGTGCGGCCCCAAAATTCCCCCACGCACTCAGCAGCGTTCCGGAATTCTGAGTGTGGCGAGGATCCGTCCTCTGTCTGCATCTCCTGGGATCTCCTAGGAGCCGTCCGTGTGTCTTCCCCTAGTGTACCATAGTGCGGGCTGCCGTGTAAAGGCGGGGGTTGGGCTTGAAATGCAGGTAGAATCTAGTGCCTCCCCCTGGACAGATGAGGTAATTAGCGGAATTCCCCCTGCCAGGGAACACATTTGAAACCAGACAGCTGCGTGTAGGGCGGCCACATACCTCCCCCACGCACTCGAACCCGTTGCGGAATTCTGAGTGTGGCCAGGTACCGTCCTCTGTCTGCAGCGCCTGGGATCTCCTAGGAGCCCTTCCCGTGTCTTCTCCGAGTTTCTCCTACTGCGGGCTGCCGGAGAAAGTCGGGGGTTGGGCTGGAAAAGCAGGTAGTGTCTAGTGCCTCCCCCTGGACAGATGAGGCAATTAGCGGAATTACACCCCTGCCAGGGAACACCTGTGACACCAGGCAGCTGCGTGGAGGGTGGCCCCAAAACACCCTCCCCACTCGGCCGGGTTCCGGAATTCTTAGTGTGGCGAGGTTCTGTCCACTGTCTGCAGCACCTGGGATCCCCTAGGAGCCATCCGCGTGTCTTCCCCGAGTGTCTCCTAGTGCGGGCTGCCGGGGAAATGCGGGGGTTGGGCTGGATATACAGGTAGCATCTAGTGCATCCCCCTGGACAGATGAGGTAATTAATGGACTGCCCCCTTCCTGGGAACACCTGTGTCAACAGGCAGCTGCGTGGATATCGGCCCCAAACCTCCCCCAACCACTCGGCCGCGTTCCGGATTTCTGAGTGTTTCGAGGATCCGTCCTCGGTCTGCAGCGCCTGGGATCTCCTAGGAGCCCTCCGCGTGTCTTCCCCGAGTGTCTCCTAGTGTGGGCAGCCGGGGAAAGGTGGGGGTTGGGCTGGAAATGCAGGTAGCATCTAGTGCCTCTCCCTGGACAGATGAGGTACTTAGCGGACTTCCCCCTGCCAGGGAATACCTGTTACACCAGGCAGCTGCGTGGTGGGCGGCCCCATACCTCCCCCACACACTCGGCTGGGTTCCGGAATTCTGAGTGTGGGGAGGTTCCGTCCTCTGTCTGCAGCGCCTTGGTTCTCCTAGGAGCCCTTCCCGTGTCTTCCCCGAGCGTCTCCTAGTGCGGGCTTCCGGGGAAAAGAGGGGGTTATGCTGGAAATGCAGGTAGCATCTAGTGCCTCCCCCTGGACAGATGAGGTATTTAGCGGACTTCCCCCTGCCCGGGAACACCTGTGACACCAGGCAGCTGCGTGGAGGGCGGCCCCAAAACTCCCCAACCCACTCGGCAGCGTTCCGGAATTCTGAGTGTTGCGAGGTTCCGTCCTCGGTCTGCAGAGCCTGTGAACTTCTAGGAGCCCTCCGCCTGTCTTCCCCGAGTGTATTCTAGAGCGGGCTGCAGGGGAAATTAGGGGGTTGGGCTGGAAAAGCAGGTAGCATCTAGTGCCTCCCCCTGGACTCATGAGGTAATTAGCGGAATTCCACCTGCCAGGGAACACCTGTGACACCAGGCAGATGCGTGGAGGGCGGCCCCAAACCTCCCCAAAACACTCGGCCTCGTTCCGGAATTCTGAGTGTGGGGAAGTTCCGTCCTCGGTCTGCAGCGACTGGTACCTCCTAGGAGCCCTCCCCGTGTCTTCCCCGAGTTTCTCCTAGTGCGGGTTGCCCGGGAAAGTCGGGGGTAGTGCTGGAAATGCAAGTAGCATCTAGTGCCTACCCCTGGACAGATGAGTTATTTAGCGGACTTCCCCCTGCCAGGTAACAGCTGTGACAACAGGCAGCTTCGTGGTGTGCGGCCCCAAACCTCCCACACCCACTCGGTCGCGTTCCGGAATTCTGATTGTGGCGACGTTCCGTCCTTTGTCTGCAGCACCTGAGATCTCCTAGGAGCCATCCGCGTGTCTTCCCCGAGTGTCTCCTAGTTCAGGCTGCCGGGGAAATGCTGGGGTTGGGCTGGATATACAGGTAGCATCTAGTGCCTCCCCCTGGACAAATGAGGTAATTAGCGAAATTACACCCCTGCCAGGGAACACCTGTGACACCAGGCAACTGCGTGGAGGGCGGCCGCAAACCTCCCCCACACACTCGGCCGCGTTCCGGAATTCTGAGTGTGGCGAGGTTCCGTCCTCGGTCTGCAGCGAATGGGATCTCCTAGGAGCCCTCCGCGGTCTTCTCCGAGTGTATCCTAGAGCGGGCTGCCGGGGAAAGTCGGGGGTTGGGCTGGAAATGCAGGTAGCATCTAGTGACTCCCCCTGGACAGATGAGGTAGTTAGCGGACTTCCCCCTGCCAGGGAACACCTGTGACATCAAGCAGCTCTGCGGATGGCGGCCCCAATCCTCCCCCACACACTCGGCTGGGTTCCGGAATTCTGAGTGTGGGGAGGTTCCGTCCTCTGTCTGCAGCGCCTTGGATCTCCTAGGAGCCCTTCCCGTGTCTTCCCCGAGCGTCTCCTAGTGCGGTCTTCCGGGGAAAAGAGGGGGTTATGCTGGAAATGCAGGTAGCATCTAGTTCCTCCCTCTGGACAGATGAGGTATTTAGCGGACTTCCCCCTGCCTGGGAACACCTGTGAAACCAGGCAGCTTCGTGGTTGGCGGCCCCATACCTCCCTCACCCACTCGGCTGTGTTCCGGAATTCTGATTGTGGCGAGCTTCCGTCCTCTGTCTGCAGCGCCTGGGATCTCCTAGGAGCCCTCCGCGTGTCTTCCCCGAGTGACACTTATGCGGGCTGCAGGGTAAAGGCGGGGTTGGGCTGGAAACGCAGGCAAAATCTAGTGCATCCCCCTTCACAGATGAGGCAATTAGCGGAATTACACCCCTGCCAGGGAACACCTGTGACACCAGGCAGATGCGTGGAGGGTGGCCCCAAAACTCCCTCCCCACTCGGCCGGGTTCCAGAATTCTGAGTGTGGGGAGGTTCCGTACTCAGTCTGCAGCACCTGGGATCGCCTAGGAGCACTCCGCGTGTCTTCCCCGAGTGTCTCCTAGTGCGGGCTGCCGGGGAAAGGTGGGGGTTGTTCTAGAAATGCAGGTAGCATCTAGTGCCTACCCCTGGACAGATGAGGTAATTAGCGGTCTTCTTCCTGCCATGGAACACCTGTGACACCAAGCAGCTTCGTGGGGTGTGGCCCCAAACTTCCCCCACGCACTCAGGCGTGTTCCGGAATTCTGAGTGTGGCGAGGATCCGTCCTCTGTCTGCATCTCCTGGGATCTCATAGGAGCCGTCCGCGTGTCTTCCCCTAGTGTCACATAGTGCGGGCTGCCGTGGAAATGCGGGATTTGGGCTGGAAATGCAGGTAGCATCTAGTTCATCCCCCTGGACTGATGAGGTATTTAGTTGAATTCCCCTTTCCTGGGAAAACCTGTGACAACAGGCATCTGCGTAGGGGACGGCCCCAAACCTCCCCCACCCACTCGGCCGCGTTCCGGAATTCTGAGTGTGGCGAGGTTCCGTCCTCTTTCTGCAGAGCCTGGGATCTCCTAGGAGCCCTCCGCATGCCTTACCCGAGTGTATCATAGAGTGGGCTGCCGAGGAAAGGCGGGGGTTGGGCTGGAAATGCAGGTAGCATCTAGTGCCTACCCCTGGACAAAAGAGGTAATTAGCGGACTTCCCCCTGCCAGGGAACACATGTGACAGCAGGCATCTGCGTGGAGGGCGGCCCCAAACCTCCCCCATGCACTCGACCCCGTTCCGAAATTCTGAGTGTGGCGAGTTTCCGTCCTCTGTCTGCAGCGCCTGGGATCTCCTAGGAGCCATTCCCGTGTCTTCCCCGAGTTCTTATTTGTGCGGGCTGCCGGGGAAAGGCGGGGATTTGGCTGGAAATGCAGGTAGAATCTAGTGCCTCCCCCTGGACAGATGAGGTAATTAGCTGAATTCCCACTGCCAGGGAACACCTGTGACACCAGGAAGCTGCGTGGAGGGCGGCCCCAAACCTCCCCCAAGCACTCGACCGCGTTCCGGAATTCTGAGTGTGGGGAGGTTCCGTCCTCTGTCTGCAGCGCCTGGGATCTCCTAGGAGCCCTCCGCGTGACTTCCACGAGTGTCTCCTTGTGCGGGCTGCCGGGAAAACGCGGGGGATAGGCTAGAAATGCTGGTAGCATCTAGTGCCTCCCCCTGGAGAGATGAGGTAATTAGCGGAATTCCCCATGCCAGGGAACACCTTTGACACAAGGCAGCTTCGTGGAGTGCGTTCCCAAACCTCCCCCACACACTTGGCCGCGTTCCGGAATTCTGAGGGTGGCGAGGTTCCGTCCTCAGTCTGCAGCGCCTGGGATCTCCTAGGAGCCCTCCGCGTGTCTTCCCCTAGTGTCTCCTAGTGTGGGCAGCCGGGGAAAGGTGGGGGTTGGGCTGGAAATACAGGTAGCATCTAGTGCCTCTCCCTGGACAGATGAGGTACTTAGCGGACTTCCCCCTGCCAGGGAATACCTGTTACACCAGGCAGCTGCGTGGTGGGCGGCCCCAAACCTCCCCCACACACTCGGCCGGGTTCCGGAATTCTGAGTGTGGGGAGGTTCCGTCCTCTGTCTGCAGCGCCTTGGTTCTCCTAGGAGCCCTTCCCGTGTCTTCCCCGAGCGTCTCCTAGTGCGGGCTTCCGGGGAAAAAAGTGGGTTATGCTGGAAATGCAGGTAGCATCTAGTGCCTCCCCCTGGACAGATGAGGTATTTAGCGGACTTCCCCCTGCCCGGGAACACCTGTGACACCAGGCAGCTGCGTGGAGGGCGGCCCCAAAACTCCCCAACCCACTCGGCAGCGTTCCGGAATTCTGAGTGTTGCGAGGTTCCGTCCTCGGTCTGCAGAGCCTGTGAACTTCTAGGAGCCCTCCGCCTGTCTTCCCCGAGTGTATTCTAGAGCGGGCTGCAGGGGAAATTAGGGGGTTGGGCTGGAAAAGCAGGTAGCATCTAGTGCCTCCCCCTGGACTCATGAGGTAATTAGCGGAATTCCACCTGCCAGGGAACACCTGTGACACCAGGCAGATGCGTGGAGGGCGGCCCCAAACCTCCCCAAAACACTCGGCCTCGTTCCGGAATTCTGAGTGTGGGGAAGTTCCGTCTTCTGTCTGCAGCGACTGGTACCTCCTAGGAGCCCTCCCCGTGTCTTCCCCGAGTTTCTCCTATTGCGGGTTGCCGGGGAAAGTCGGGGGTAGTGCTGGAAATGCAAGTAGCATCTAGTGCCTACCCCTGGACAGATGAGTTATTTAGCGGACTTCCCCCTGCCAGGTAACAGCTGTGACACCAGGCAGCTTCGTGGAGTGCGGCCCCAAACCTCCAACACCCACTCGGTCGCGTTCCGGAATTCTGATTGTGGCGACGTTCCGTCCTTTGTCTGCAGCACCTGAGATCTCCTAGGAGCAATCCGCGTGTCTTCCCCGAGTGTCTCCTAGTTCGGGCTGCCGGGGAAATGCTGGGGTTGGGCTGGATATACAGGTAGCATCTAGTGCCTCCCCCTGGACAAATGAGGTAATTAGCGAAATTACACCCCTGCCAGGGAACACCTGTGACACCAGGCAACTGCGTGGATGGCGGCCGCAAACCTCCCCCACACACTCGGCCGCGTTCCGGAATTCTGAGTGTGGCGAGGTTCCGTCCTCGGTCTGCAGCGCCTGGGATCTCCTAGGAGCCTTCCGCTGTCTTCTCCGAGTGTATCCTAGAGCGGGCTGCCGGGGAAAGTCGGGGGTTGGGCTGGAAATGCAGGTAGCATCTAGTGACTCCCCCTGGACAGATGAGGTAGTTAGCGGACTTCCCCCTGCCAGGGAACACCTGTGACATCAAGCAGCTCTGCGGATGGCGGCCCCAATCCTCCCCCACACACTCGGCCGGGTTCCGGAATTCTGAGTGTGGGGAGGTTCCGTCCTCTGTCTGCAGCGCCTTGGATCTCCTAGGAGCCTTTCCCGTGTCTTCCCCGAGCGTCTCCTAGTGCGGGCTTCCGGGGAAAAGAGGGGGTTATGCTGGAAATGCAGGTAGCATCTAGTGCCTCCCTCTGGACTGATGAGGTATTTAGCGGACTTCCCCCTGCCTGGGAACACCTGTGAAACCAGGCAGCTTCGTGGTGGGTGGCCCCAAATCTCCCCCACCCACTCGGCCGTGTTCCGGAATTCTGATTGTGGCGAGCTTCCGTCCTCTGTCTGCAGCGCCTGGGATCTCCTAGGAGCCGTCCGCGTGTCTTCCCCGAGTGACTCTTATGCGGGCTGCAGGGTAAAGGCGGGGTTGGGCTGGAAACGCAGGCAAAATCTAGTGCATCCCCCTTCACAGATGAGGCAATTAGCGGAATTACACCCCTGCCAGGGAACACCTGTGACACCAGGCAGATGCGTGGAGGGTGGCCCAAAACTCCCTCCCCACTCGGTCGGGTTCCGGAATTCTGAGTGTGGGGAGGTTCCGTACTCAGTCTGCAGCACCTGGGATCGCCTAGGAGCACTCCGCGTGTCTTCCCCGAGTGTCTCCTAGTGCGGGGTGCCGGGGAAAGGTGGGGGTTGTTCTAGAAATGCAGGTAGCATCTAGTGCCTACCCCTGGACAGATGAGGTAATTAGCGGTCTTCTTCCTGCCATGGAACACCTGTGACACCAAGCAGCTGCGTGGGGTGTGGCCCCAAACTTCCCCCACGCACTCAGCCGCGTTCCGGAATTCTGAGTGTGGCGAGGATCCGTCCTCTGTCTGCATCTCCTGGGATCTCATAGGAGCCGCCCGCGTGTCTTCCCCCAAGTGTCCCATAGTGCGGGCTGCCGTGGAAATGCGGGATTTGGGCTGGAAATGCTGGTAGCATCTAGTTCATCCCCCTGGACTGATGAGGTATTTAGTTGAATTTCCCTTGCCTGGGAAAAACTGTGACAACAGGCATCTGCGTAGGGGACGGCCCCAAACCTCCCCCACCCACTCGGCCGCGTTCCGGAATTCTGAGTGTGGCGAGGATCCGTCCTCTTTCTGCAGAGCCTGGGATCTCCTAGGAGCCCTCCGCATGCCTTACCCGAGTGTATCATAGAGTGGGCTGCCGAGGAAAGGCGGGGGTTGGGCTGGAAATGCAGGTAGCATCTAGTGCCTACCCCTGGACAAAAGAGGTAATTAGCGGACTTCCCCCTGCCAGGGAACACATGTGACAGCAGGCATCTGCGTGGAGGGCGGCCCCAAACCTCCCCCATGCACTCGACCCCGTTCCGAAATTCTGAGTGTGGCGAGTTTCCGTCCTCTGTCTGCAGCGCCTGGGATCTCCTAGGAGCCATTCCCGTGTCTTCCCCGAGTTCCTCTTTGTGCGGGCTGCCGGGGAAAGGCGGGGATTTGGCTGGAAATGCAGGTAGAATCTAGTGCCTCCCCCTGGACAGATGAGGTAATTAGCTGAATTCCCACTGCCAGGGAACACCTGTGACACCAGGAAGCTGCGTGGAGGGCGGCCCCAAACCTCCCCCAAGCACTCGACCGCGTTCCGGAATTCTGAGTGTGGGGAGGTTCCGTCCTCTGTCTGCAGCGCCTGGGATCTCCTAGGAGCCCTCCGCGTGACTTCCACGAGTGTATCCTTGTGCGGGCTGCCGGGAAAACGCGGGGATAGGCTAGAAATGCTGGTAGCATCTAGTGCATCCCCCTGGAGAGATGAGGTAATTAGCGGAATTCCCCATGCCAGGGAACACCTGTGACACAAGGCAGCTGCGTGGAGTGCGTTCCCAAACCTCCCCCACAAACTTGGCCGCGTTCCGGAATTCTGAGCGTGGCGAGGTTCCGTCCTCAGTCTGCAGCGCCTGGGATCTCCTAGGAGCCCTCCGCGTGTCTTCCCCGAGTGTCTCCTAGTGTGGGCAGCCGGGGAAAGGTGGGGGTTGGGCTGGAAATGCAGGTAGCATCTACTGCCTCCCCCTGGAAAGATGAGGTAATTAGCGGACTTCCCCCTGCCCGGGAACACATGTGACACCAGGCAGCTGCGTGGAGGGCGGCCCCAAAACTCCCCCACCCACTCGGACGCGTTCTGGAATTCTGAGTGTGGCGAAGTTCCGTCCTCAGTCTGCAGCGTCTGGGATCTCCTAGGAGCCCTCCGCTTGTCTTCCCCGAGTGTCTCCTAGTGTGGGCAGCCGGGAAAATGTGGGGGTTGGGCTGGAAATGCAGGTAGCATCTAGTGCCTCCCCCTGGACAGATGAGGTAATTAGCGGTCTTCTTCCTGCCATGGAACACCTGTGACACCAAGCAGCTGCGTGGGGTGTGGCCCCAAACTTCCCCCACGCACTCAGCCGCGTTGCGGAATTCTGAGTGTGGCGAGGATCCGTCCTCTGTCTGCATCTCCTGGGATCTCATAGGAGCCGTCCGCGTGTCTTCCCCTAGTGTCCCATAGTGCGGGCTGCCGTGGAAATGCGGGATTTGGGCTGGAAATGCAGGTAGCATCTAGTTCATCCCCCTGGACTGATGAGGTATTTAGTTGAATTCCCCCAGCCTGGGAAAACCTGTGACAACAGGCATCTGCGTAGGTGGCGGCCCCAAACCTCCCCCACCCACTCGGCCGGGTTCCGGAATTCTGAGTGTGGCGAGGTTCCGTCCTCTTTCTGCAGAGCCTGGGATCTCCTAGGAGCCCTCCGCATGTCTTACCCGAGTGTATCATAGAGTGGGCTGCCGAGGAAAGGCGGGGGTTGGGCTGGAAATGCAGGTAGCATCTAGTGCCTCCCCCTGGACAGATGAGGTAATTAGCGGAATTACACCCCTGCCAGGGAACACCTGTGACACCAGGCAGCTGCGTGGATGGTGGCCCAAAAACTCCCTCCCCACTCGGACGGGTTCCGGAATTCTGAGTGTGGGGAGGTACCGTCCTCTGTCTGCAGCGCCTGGGATCTCCTAGGAGACCTTCCCGTGTCTTCTCTGAGTTTCTCCTACTGCGGGCTGCCGGAGAAAGGCGGGGGTTGGGCTGGAAAAGCAGGTAGAATCTAGTGCCTCCGCCTGGACAGATGAGGCAATTAGCGGAATTACACCCCTGCCAGGGAACACCTGTGACACCAGGCAGCTGCGTGGATGGTGGCCCCAAATCTCCCTCCCCACTTGGCCGGGTTCCAGAATTCTGAGTGTGGGGAGGTTCCGTACTCAGTCTGCAGCGCCTGGGATCTCCTAGGAGCACTCCGCATGTCTTCCCCGAATGTATCCTAGTGCGGGCTGCCGGGGAATGGCGGGGGTTGGGCTAGAAATGCAGGTAGCATCTAGTGCCTCCCGCTGGACAG
Source organism: Camelus ferus (assembly GCF_009834535.1). Lineage (NCBI taxonomy): Eukaryota > Metazoa > Chordata > Mammalia > Artiodactyla > Camelidae > Camelus > Camelus ferus. Next base: position 28,861,332 of record NC_045721.1, read on the forward strand.
ATGAGGCAATTAGCGGAATTACACCCCTGCAAGGGAACACCTTTGACACCAGGCAGCTGCGTGGAATGCGGCCCCAAACCTCCCCCAAGCACTCGACCGCGTTCCGGAATTCTGAGTGTGGGGAGGTTCCGTCCTCTGTCTGCAGCGCCTGGGATCTCCTAGGAGCCCTCCGCGTGACTTCCACGAGTGTCTCTTGTGCGGGCTGCCGGGAAAACGCGGGGGATAGGCTAGAAATGCAGGTAGCATCTAGTGCCTCCCCCTGGACAGATGAGGTAATTAGCGGAATTCCCCATGCCAGGGAACACCTGTTAAACCAGGCAGCTGCGTGGAGGGCGTTCCCAAACCTCCCCCACACACTTGGCCGCGTTCCGGAATTCTGAGTGTGGGGAGGTTCCGTCCTCTGTCTGCAGCACCTGGGATCTCCTAGGAGCCCTCCGCGTGACTTCCACGAGTGTCTCCTTGTGCGGGCTGCCGGGAAAACGCGGGGGATAGGCTAGAAATGCAGGTAGAATCTAGTGCCTCCCCCTGGACCGCTGAGGTAATTAGCGGTATTATTACTGCCATGGAACTCCTGTGACACCAAGCAGCTGCGTGGGGTGCGGCCCAAAAATTCCCCCACGCACTCAGCAGCGTTCCGGAATTCTGAGTGTGGCGAGGATCCGTCCTCTGTCTGCATCTCCTGGGATCTCCTAGGAGCCGTCCGTGTGTCTTCCCCTAGTGTACCATAGTGCGGGCTGCCGTGGAAAGGCGGGGGTTGGGCTTGAAATGCAGGTAGAATCTAGTGCCTCCCCCTGGACAGATGAGGTAATTAGCGGAATTCCCACTGCCAGGGAAGACCTGTGACACCAGGCAGCTGCGTGGAGGGCTGCCCCAAACCTACCCCACCCACTCGGCCGCGTTCCGAAATTCTGATTGTGGCGAGGTTCCGTCCTCTGTCTGCAGCGCCTGGGATCTCCTAGGAGCCCTCCGCGTGTCATCCCCGAGTGACTATTATGCGGGCTGCAGGGGAAATTCGGGGGTTGTGCTGGAAATGCAGGTAGCATCTAGTGCCTCCTCCTGGACAGATGAGGTATTTAGCGGAATTCCCCCTGCCAGGGAACACATTTGAAACCAGGCATCTGCGTGTAGGGCGGCCACAAACCTCCCCCACGCACTCGAACCCGTTCCGGAATTCTGAGTGTGGCCAGGTACCGTCCTCTGTCTGCAGCACCTGGGATCTCCTAGGAGCCATTCCCGTGTCTTCCCTGATTTTCTCCTAGTGCGGGCTGCCGGAGAAATGCGGGGGTTGGGCTGGAAAAGCAGGTAGCATCTAGTGCCTCCCCCTGGACAGATGAGGTAATTAGCGGACTTCCCCCTGCCAGGGAACACCTGTGACACCAGGCAGCTGCTTGGAGGCGGCCCCAAACCTCCCCCACACACTCGGCCGGGTTCCGGAATTCTGAGTGTGGGGAGTTTCCTTCCTTTGTCTGCAGCGCCTTGGATATCCTAGGAGCCCACCGCGTGTCTTCCCCGAGCGGCTCCTAGTACGGGCTTCCGGGGAAAAGAGGGGGTTAGGCTGGAAATGCAGGTAGCATCTAGTGCCTCCCCCTGGACAGATGAGGTAATTAGCGTAATTCCCCCTGCCAGGGAACACCTGTGACACCAGGCAGCTGCGTGGTGGGCGGCCCCAAACCTCCCCCACACACTCGGCCTCGTTCCGGCATTCTGAGTGTGGAGAGATTCCGTCCTCTGTCTGCAGCACCTGGGTTCTCCTAGGAGCCATCCGCGTTTAATCCCCGAGTGTCTCCTAGTGCGGGCTGCCGGGGAAAGGCGGGGGTTGGGCTGGAAATGCAGGAAGCATCTAGTGCCTCCCGCTGGACAGATGATGTAATTAGCGGAGTACCCCCTGCCCGGGAAAACCTGTGACACCAGGCAGCTGCGTGGTGGGCGGCCCCAAACCTTCCCCAAACACTCGGCTGGGTTCCGGAATTCTGACTGTGGGGAGGTTCCGTCCTCTGTCTGCAGCGCCTTGGATATCCTAGGAGCCCTCCGCGTGTCTTCCCCGAGCGTCTTCTAGTGCGGGCTTCCGGGGAAAAGAGGGGGTTAGGCTGGAAATGCAGGTAGCATCTAGTGCCTCCCTCTGGGCAGATGAGGTATTTAGCGGAATTCCCCCTGCCAGGGAACACCTGTGAAACCAGGCAGCTTCGTGGAGGGTGGCCCCAAACCTAACCAACCCACTCGTCCGTGTTCCGGAATTCTGATTGTGGCGAGCTTCCGTCCTCTGTCTGCAGCGCCTGGGATTTCCTAGGAGCTCTCCGCGTGTCTTCCCCGAGTGACTCTTATGCGGGCTGCAGGGGAAAGGTGGAGGTTGGGCTGGAAATACAGGTAGCATCTAGTGCCTCCCCCTGGACAGATGAGGTATTTAGCGGACTTCCCCCTGCCAGGTAACACCTGTGACAACAGGCAGCTTCGTGGAGGGCAGCCCCAAACCACCCACACTCATTTGGCCGCGTTCCGGAATTCTGATTGTGGCGAGGTTCCGTCCTCTGTCTGCAGCACCTGGGATCTCCTAGGAGCCATCCGCGTTTAATCCCCGAGTGTCTCCTAGTGCGGGCTGCCGGGGAAAGGCGGGGTTCGGCTAGAAATGCAGGTAGCATCTAGTGCCTCCCCCTGGACAGATGAGGTAATTAGCGGACTTCTCCCTGCCAGGGAAAACCTGTGAAACCAGGCAGCTTTGTGGATGGCGGCCCCAAAACTCCCCCACCCACTCTGCCGCGTTCCGGAATTCTGAGTGTGGCGAGATTCCGTCCTCCCTCTGCAGCAGCTGGGAACTCATAGGAGCCATCCGCGTGTCTTCCCCGAGTTTCTCCTAGTGCGGGCTGCAGGGTACAGGCTGGGTTGGGCTGGAAACGCAGGTAAAATCTAGTGCATTCCTATGGACAGATGAGGCAATTAGCGGAATTACACCCCTGCCAGGGAACACCTGTGACACCAGGAAGCTGCGTGGAGGGTGGCCACAAAACTCCCTCCCCTCTCGGCCGGGTTCCGGAATTCTGAGTTTGGCGAGGTTCCGTCTTCTCTCTGCAGCACCTGGGATCTCCTAGGAGCCATCCGCGTGTGTTCCCCGAGTGTCTCCTAGTGCGGGCTGACAGGGAGAGGCGGGGGTTGGGCTAGAAATGCAGGTAGCATCAAGAGCCTACCCCTGGACATATGAGGTTATTAGCGGAATTCCCGCTGCCAGGGAACACCTGTGACACCAGGCAGCTGCGTGGAGGGCGTCCCCAAACCTCCCCCAAACACTTGGCCGCGTTCCGGAATTCTGAGTGTGGCGAGGATCCGTCCTCTGTCTGCATCTCCTGGGATCTCATAGGAGCCGTCCGCGTGTCTTCCCCTAGTGTCCCATAGTGCGTGCTGCCCTGGAAATGCGGGGTTTTGGCCTGGAAATGCAGGTAGCATCTAGTTCATCCCCCTGGACTGGTGAGGTATTTTGTTGAATTCCCCCTGCCTGGGAAAACCTGTGACAACAGGCATCTGCGTAGAGGGCGGCCCCAAACCTCCCCCACCCACTCGGCCGCGTTCCGGATTTCTGAGTGTGGCGAGGTTCCGTCCTCTCTGCAGAGCCTTGGATCTCCTAGGAGCCCTCCGCATGCCTTAACCGAGTGTATCATAGAGCGGGCTGCCGAGGAAATGCGGGGGTTGGGCTGGAAATGCTGGTAGCATCTAGTGCCTACCCCTGGAAAAAAGAGGTAATTAGCGGACTTCCCCCTGCCAGGGAACACATGTGACACCAGGCATTTGCGTGTAGGGCGGCCACAAAATTCCCCCACCCACTCGAACCCGTTCCGGAATTCTGAGAGTGGCGAGGTTCCATCCTCTGTCTGCAGCGCCTGGTATCTTCTAGGAGTCCTCCGCGTGTCTTCCCCGAGTGTCTCCTAGTTGGGCTGCCGGGGAATAGCGGGGGATGGCATGGAAATGCAGGTAGCATCTAGTGCCTCCCCCTGGACAGATGAGGAAATTAGCGGTCTTCCTCCTGCCAGGGAACACCTGTGACACCAGGCAGCTGCGTGATGGGTGGCCCCAAACCTCCCACATCCACTAGGCCTCGTTCCGGAATTCTGATTGTGAGGAGGTTCCGTCTTCTGTCTGCATCGCCTGGGATCTACAAGGAGCCCTCCTCGTGTCTTCCCAGAGTCTCTCCTAGTGCGGGCTGCCGGGGGAAAGTCGGGGGTGGGCTGAAAATGCAGGTTGCATCTAGTGCCTCCCCCTGGACAGATGAGGTAATTACCGGAATTCCCCCTGCCATGGAACACCTATGACACCATGCAGCTGCGTGGAGGGCGGCCCCAAACCTCACCCACAGACTCGGCCGCGTTCCGGAATTCTGAGTGTGGGGAGGTTCCGTCCTCTGTCTGCAGTGCCTGGGATCTTCTAGGAGCCTTCCGCGTGTATTCCCTGAGTGTCTCCTAGCGCGGTCTTCCGGTGAAAGGCTGGGGTTGCACTGGAAATGCAGTTAGAATCTAGTGCCTCCCCCTGGATAGATGAGGTAATTAGCGGAATTCCCCCTGCCAGAGTACACCTGTGACACAATGCAGCTGCGTGGAGGTTGGCCCCAATCCTCCCCCACCCACTCAGCCGCGTTCCGGATTTTGAGTGTGGCGAGGTTCCGTCCTCTTTCTGCAGCGCCTGGGATCTCGTAGGAGCCCTCCGCATGGCTTACCCGAGTGTATCCTAGAGAGTGCTGCCGAGGAAAGGCGGGGGTTGGGCTGGAAATGCAGGTAGCATCTAGTGCCTACCTCTGGACAAAAGAGGTAATTAGCGGAATTCCCCATGCCAGGGAACACATGCGACACCAGGCAGCTGCGTGTAGGGCGGCCCCATACCTCCCCAACCCACTCGGGCGCGTTCCGGAATTCTGAGTGTGCCGAGGTTCCGTCCTCTGTCTGCTTTGCCTGGGATCTCCTAGGAGCCCTCCGCGTGTCTTCCCCGATTGTTACCTAGTCCCGGCTGCCTGGAAATGCGTGGGTTGGGCTGGAAATGCAGGTAGCATCTAGTGCCTCCCCCTGGACAGATGAGGTATTCAGCGGTCTTGCTCCTGCCAGGGAACACATGTGACAACAGACAGCTGCGTGGAGGGCGTCCCCAAAACTCCCCCACCTACTCGGCCGCGTTCCGGAATTTTGAGTTTGGGGAGGTTCCGTCCTCTGTCGGCAGTGCCTGGGATCTCCCAGGAGCATTCCGAGTGACTTCCCCGAGTGTCTCCTAGTGCGGGCTGCCAGGGAAAGGCTGGGGTTCGTCTGGAAATGCAGGTAGCATCTAGTGCCTCCCCCCTGGACCGATGAGGTAATTAGCGGACTCCCCGTGCCAGGGAACACCTGTGACACCTGGCAGCTGCGTGGAAGGCGGCCCCAAACATCCCCCACCCACTCGGGCGTGTTACGGATTTCTGAGTGTGGCGAGGTTCCGTCTGCAGTCTACAGCACCTGGGATTACCTAGGAGCCATTCGCGTGTCTTCCCCGAGTGTCTCCTAGTTGGGCTGCCGGGGAAAAGCGGGGGTTGTCCTGGAAATGCAGGTAGCATAGAGTGCCTCCCCCTGGACAGATGAGGAAATTAGCGGTCTTCCTCCTGCCAGGGAACACCTGTGACACCAGGCAGCTGCGTGCAGGGCGGCCCCAAACCTCCCATATCCACTAGGCCGCGCTCCGGAGTTCTGAGTGTGAGGAGATTCCGTCTAATGTCTGCATCGCCTGGGATCTACTGGGAGTCCTCCGCCTGTCTTCCACGAGTGTCTCTTATTGCGGGCTGCCGGGAAAACGCGGGGGATAGGCTAGAAATGCAGGTTGCTTCTAGTGCCTCCCCCTGGACTGATGAGGTATTTAGCGAAATTCCCCCTGAGAGGGAACACCTGTGACACCAGGCAGCTGAGTGGGGGTCGGCCCCAACTTCCCACACCCACTCGGCCGCGTTCCTTAATTCTGAGTGTGGCGAGGTTCCGTCTTCGGTCTGCAGCGACTGGGATCTACTAGGAGCCCACCGCCTGTCTTCACCGAGTTTATCCTTGAGTGGGCTGCCGGGGAAAGGCGGGGGTTGTGCTGGAAATGCAGGTAGAATCTAGTGCCTCCCCCTGAACAGATGAGGTAATTAGCGGACTTCCACCTGCCAGGGAACACATGTGACACCATTCAGCTTCGAGGGGGTTGGCCCTAATCCTCCCCCACCCACTCGGCCGCGTTCCGGAATTCTGAGTGTGGCGAGGTTCCGTCCTCAGTCTGCAGAGCCAGGGATTTACTAGGAGCCCTCCTCGTATCTTCCCCGAGTGTCTCCTAGTGTGGGCAGCCGGGGAAAGGTGGGGGTTGGGCTGGAAATGCAGGTAGCACCCAGTGCCTCCCCCTGGACAGATGAGGTAATTAGCGGTCTTCTTCCTGCCATGGAACACCTGTGACACCAAGCAGCTGCGTGGGGTGCGGCCCTAAACTTCTCCCACGCACTCAGCCGCGTTCCGGAATTCTGAGTGTGGCGAGGATCCGTCCTCTGTCTGCATCTCCTGGGATCTCATAGGAGCCGTCCGCGTGTCTTCCCCTAGTGTCCCATAGTGCGGGCTGCCGTGGAAATGCGGGGTTTGGGCTGGAAATGCAGGTAGCATCTAGTTCATCCCCCTGGACTGATGAGGTATTTAGTTGAATTCCCCCTGCCTGGGAAAACCTGTGACAACAGGCATCTGCGTAGAGGGCGACCCCAAACCTCCCCCACCCACTCGGCCTCGTTCCGGAATTCTGAGTGTGGCGAGGTTCTGTCCTCTTTCTGCAGAGCCTAGGATCTCCTAGGAGCCCTCCGCATGTCTTACCCTAGTGTATCATAGAGCGGGCTGCCGAGGAAAGGCGGTGGTTGTGCTGGAAAAGCAGATAGCATCTACTGCCTCCACTTGGAGAGATGAGGCAATTAGCGGATTTCCCCCTGCCAGGGAACACATGTGACACCAGGCAGCTGCGTGGATGGCGGCCCCAAATTTCCCCCACCCACTCGAACCCGTTCCGGAATTCTGAGTGTGGCGAGGATCCGTCCTCTGTCTGCAGCGCCTGGGATCTCCTAGGAGTCCTCCGCGTTTCTTCCCCGAATGTCCCCTATTGCGGGCTGACAGGGAGAGGCGGGGGTTGGGCTAGAAATGCAGGTAGCATCTAGTGCCTACCCCTGGACATATGAGGTAATTAGCGGAATTCCCCATGCCAGGGAACACCTGTGACACCAGGCAGCTGCGTGGAGGGCGTCCCCAAACCTCCCCCACACACTTGGCCGCGTTCCGGAATTCTGAGTGTGGCGAGGTTCCGTCCTCAGTCTGCAGAGCCTGTGATCTCCTAGGAGCCTTCCGCGTATCTTCCCCGAGTGTCTCCTAGTGTTGGCAGCCGGGGAAATGTTGGGGTTGGGCTGGAAATGCAGGTAGCATCTAGTGCCTCCCCCTGGACTGATGAGGTAATTAGCGGTCTTCTTCCTGCCATGGAACACCTGTGACACCAAGCAGCTGCGTGGTGTGCGGCCCCAAACTTCCCCCACGCACTCAGCCTCGTTCCGGAATTCTGAGTGTGGCGAGGATCCGTCCTCTGTCTGCATCTCCTGGGATCTCATAGGAGCCGTCCGCGTGTCTTCCCCTAGTGTCCCATAGTGCGTGCTGCCCTGGAAATGCGGGGTTTGGGCTGGAAATGCAGGTAGCATCTAGTTCATCCCCCTGGACTGGTGAGGGTATTTAGTTGAATTCCCCCTGCCTGGGAAATCCTGTGACAACAGGCATCTGCGTAGAGGGCGGCCCCAAACCTCCCCACCCACTCGGCCGCGTTCCGGATTTCTGAGTGTGGCGAGCTTCCGTCCTCTTTCCTCAGAGCCTGGGATCTCCTAGGAGCCCTCCGCATGTCTTACCTGAGTGCATCATAAAGCGGGGCTGCCGAGGAAATGCGGGGGTTGGGCTGGAAATGCAGGTAGCATCTAGTGCCAACCCTGGACAAAAGACGTAATTAGCGGACTTCCCCCTGCCAGGGAACACATGTGACACCAGGCATCTGCGTGTAGGGCGGCCACAAACTTCCCCCACCCACTCGAACCCGGTTCCGGGAATTCTGAGAGTGGCGAGGTTCCATCCAATGTCTGCAGCGCCTGGTATCTCCTAGAGTCCTCCGCGTGTCTTCCCCGAGTGTCTCCTAGTTGGGCTGCCGGGGAAAGCGGGGGATGGCCTGTAAATGCAGGTAGGATCTAGAGCCTCCCCTGGGCAGATGAGGAAATTAGCGGTCTTCCTCCTGCCAGGGAACACTTGTGACACCAGGCAGCTGCGTGGTGGGTGGCCCCAAACCTCCCACATCCACTAGGCCGCGTTCCAGGATTCTGATTGTGAGGAGGTTCCGTCTTCTGTCTGCATTGCCTGGGATCTACTAGGAGCCCTCCGCGTGTCCTTCCCAGAGTCTCTCCTAGTGCGGGCTGCCGGGGAAAGTCGGGGGTGGGCTGGAAATGCAGGTAGCATCTAGTGCCTCCCCCTGGACAGATGAGGTAATTACCGGAATTCCCCTGCCATGGAACACCTGTGACACCATGCAGCTGCGTGGAGGGCGGCCCCAAACCTCCCCCACAGACTCGGCCGTGTTCCGGAATTCTGAGTGTGGGGAGGTTCCGTCCTCTGTCTGCAGCGCTTGGGATCTCCTAGGAGGCCTCCGCGTGTCTTCCCCGAGTGATTCTTATGCGGGCTGCTGGGGAAAGGCGGGTTGGGCTTGAAACACAGGTAGAAATCTAGTGCATCCCCCTGGACAAATGAGGTAATTAGCGGAATTACACCCCTGCCAGGGAACACCTGTGACACCAGGCAGCTGCGTGGAGGGCCGCCCCAAACCTCCCCCACCCACTCGGGCCGCGTTCCGGAATTCTGAGTGTGGCGAGGTTCCGTCCTAAGTCCTGCAGTGCCTGGATCTCCTAGGAGCCCTCCGCGTGTCTTCCCCGAATGACTCTTAGTGCGGGCTGCCGGGAAAACGCAGGGATAGGCTAGAATTGCAGGTAGCATCTTGTGCCTCCCCCTGGACTGATGAGTGTATTTAGCGGAATTCCCCCTGCCAGGGAACGCCTGTGACACCATGCAGCTGTTGTGGAAGGCGGCCCCAAACCTCCCCCACCCACTCGGCCCGCGTTCCAGAATTCTGAGTGTGAGGAGGTTCCGTCCTGTGTCTGCAGTGCCTGGGATCTTCTAGGAGCCCTCCACGTGTATTCCCTGAGTGTCTCCTAGCGCAGTCTTCCGGGGAAAGGCTGGGTTGCACTGGAAATGCAGGTAGAATCTAGTGCCTCCCCCTGGATAGATGAGGTAATTAGCGGAATTCCCCTGCCAGAGTACACCTGTGACACCATGCAGCTGCGTGGAGGTTGGCCCCAATCCTCCCCCACCCACTCGGCGCGTTCCGGAATTCTGAGTGTGGCGAGGTTCCGTCCAATTTCTGCAGCGCCTGGGATCTCCTAGGAGCCTCCGCATGTCTTACACGAGGGTATCCTAGAGCGGGCTGCCGAGGAAAGGCGGGGGGTTGGGCTGGAAATGCAGGTAGCCCATCTAGTGCCTACCCTGGACAAAAGAGGTAATTAGCCGGAATTCCCCCCTGCCAGGGAACACATGTGACACCAGGCAGCTGCGTGTAGTGCGGCCCCCATACCTCCACAACCCACTCGGCGCGTTCCGGAATTCTGAGTGTGCCGAGGTTCCGTCCTCTGTCTGCTTTGCCTGGGATCTCCTAGGAGCCGTCCGCGTGTCTTCCCCGATTGATACCTAGTGCCGGCTGCCTGGAAATGCGTGGGTTGGGCTGGAAATGCAGGTAGCATCTAGTGCCTCCCCC
>NC_045721.1:28871256-28893609 GCF_009834535.1 Camelus ferus
AATTCCCCCTGCCAGGGAACACCTGTGACACCAGGCAGCTGCGTGGAGGGCGTCCCCAAATCTACCCCACCCACTCGGCCGCGTTCCGGAATTCTGAGTGTGGGGGGTTCCTTCCTATGTCTGCAGGGACTGGGAACTCCTAGGAGCCCTCCCCGTGTCTTCCCCGAGTGTCTCCTAGTGCGGGCTGCGGGGCGGGGAAAGGCAGGGGTTGGTCTGGAATGCAGGTAGAATCTAGTGCCTCCCCCTGGACACATCAGGTAGTTAGCGGAATTCCACCTGCCAGGGAACACCTGTGAAAACAGGCAGCTACGTGGAAGTGGGCCACAACCCTCCCCCACCCACTCGGCCGCGTTCCGGAATTCTGAGTGTGGCGAGGTTCCGTCCTCTGTCTGCAGCGCTGGGATCCCCAAGGGGCTCTCCGCGTGTCTTCCCCGAATGTCTCTTATTGGGGGGCTGCAGGGAAAGGCGGTGGTTGGGCTGGAAATGCAGTTAGCATCTAGTGGCCTCCCCCTGGACAAATGAGGAAATTAGCGAATTACACCCCTGCCAGGGAACACCTGTGACAACTAGGCAGCTGCGTGGGAGGCTGCCCCAAACCTCCCCAACACACTAGGCCACGTTCCGTAATTCTGAGTGTGGCGAGGTTCCGTTCTCTGTCTGCAGCGCCTGGGATCTCCTAGGAGCCATCCGAGTGTCTTCCCCGAGTGACTCTTATGCGGGCTGCAGGGGAAAGGCGGTGGTTGGGGCTCGAAATGCAGGTAGCACCTAGTGCCTACCCCAGGACAAATGAGGTTATTAGCGGAATACCCCCTGCCAACTAACACCTGTGACACCAGGCAGCTGCGTGGATGGCGGCCCCAAAACTCCTCCACCCACTCAGAAAGTTCCAGAATTCTGAGAGTGGCGAGGTTCCGTTCTCTGTCTGCAGCGCCTGGGATCTCCTAGGATCCCTCACCAGGTCTTCCCTGAGTGTCTCCTATGCGGGCTGCCGGGGAAAGGCGGGGGTAAGGCTGGAAACGCAGGTAGCATCTAGTTCTTCCCCCTGGACAGATGAGGTAATTAGCGGACTTCCCACTGCCAGGGAACACTTGTGACACCAGGCAGCTGCGTGTAGGGCGGGCCCAAACCTCCCACCCACTGGCCGCGTTCCGGAATTCTGAGAGTGGGCGAAGATCCATCTTCTGTCTGCAGCACCTGGATATCCTAGGAGCCCACCGCGTGTCTTCCCCGATTGTTACCTAGTGCCTGCTGCCTGGAAAGGCGTGGGTTATGCTGGAAATGCAGGTAGCATCTAGTTCCCTCCCCCAGGACAGAAAAGGTAATTGGCGGACTTCCCCGTGCCAGGGAACACCTGTGACACAAGGCAGCTGCGTGGAGGGCGGCCTCAAACCTCCCCCACCCACTCGGGCGGGTTCCGTAATTCTGAGAGTGGCGAGGTCCCGTCCTCTGTCTGCAGCGCCTGGGATCTCCTAGAAGCCCTCCGCGAGTCTTCCCCGCGTGTCTCTTGTGCTTGCTGCCGGGGAAAGGCGGGGGTTGGGCTGGAATTTCAGGTAGAATCTAGTGCCTCCCCCTGGACAGATGATGTAATTTAGCGGATTTCCCTAGCCAGGGAACACCTGTGACACCAGGCACCTGCGTGGAGAGCGGCCCCAAAACTCCCCAACAACTCGGCCGCGTTCCGGAATTCTGAGTGTGGGGAGGTTTCGTCCTCTGTCTGCAGCGCCTGGGATCACCTAAGAGCCGTCCGCGTGACTTCCCCGAGTGTCTCCTAGTGCGGGCGCCCGGGGAAAGCTGGGGGTTGGGCTGGAAATGCTGGTAGCATCTACTGCCTCCCCCAGGACAGATGAGGTAATTAGCAGAATTCCCACTGCCAGGGAACACCTATGACACCAGGCAGCTACGTGGAGTGCGGCCCGAACACTCCCCCACCCACTCGGCCACGTTCCGGAATTTGAATGTGGCGAGGATCCGACCTCTTTCTGCAGCGCCTGGGATTTCCTAGGAGCCCCCCGCGTGACTTCCCCGAGTGTCTCCTAGTGCGGACTGCCTGGGAAAGGCGGGGGATAGGCTAGAAATGCAGGTAGCATCTAGTGCATCCCCCTGGACAGATGAGGTAATTAGCGGACTTCCCCCTGCAAGGGAACACCTGTGACACCAGGCAGCTGCGTGGAATGCGGCCCCAAACCTCCCCCAACCACTTGGCCGCGTTCCGGAATTCTGAGTGTGGGGAGGTTCCGTCCTCGGTCTGCAGCGTCTGGTATCTCCTAGGAGCTCTCCCCGTTTCTTCCCCGTTTGTCTCCTAGTGCGGTCTGCCGTGAAAATGCGGGTGTTGTGCTGGAAAAGCAGGTAGCATCTAGTGCCTCCCCCTGGACAGATCAGGTAATTAGCGGAATTCCCCCTGCCAGAGAACATCTGTAACACCAGGCAGCTGAGTGGAGATCGGCCCCAAACATCCCGCACCCACTCGGCCGCGTTCCGGATTTCTGAGTGTGGCGAGGTTCCGTCCTCTGCCTGCAGCACCTGGGATCTCCTAGGAGCCCTCCTCATGTCTTCCCCGATTGTCTCCTAGTGCGGGCTGTCGGGGAATGCCGGGGGTTGGGCTGGAAATGCAGGTAGCATCTAGTGCCTCCCCTGGGAGAGATGATGTAATTACTGGTCTTCACCCTGCCAGGGAACACCTGAGACACCAGGCAGCTACGTGGAGGGCGGCCCCAAAACTCCCCCACCCACTCGGCCGCGTTCCGGAATTCTGAGTGTGGCGAGGTTCCGTCTTCTGTCTGCAGTGCCAGGGATCTCCAAGGATCCCTCCGATTGTCTTCCTTGAGTGTCTCCTATGCGGGCTTGCCGGGGAAAGACTGGGATTGGCCTGGAAACGCAGGTAGCGTCTAGTGCCTCCCCCTGGACAGATGAGGTAATTAGCGGACTTCCACCTGCCACGGAACATCTGTGACACCAGGCAGCTGCATGGAGGTCAGCCCCAAACCTCCCTACCCTCTCGGCCACGTTCCGGAATTCTGAGAGTGGCGAGTATCCGTCCTCTTTCTGCAGTGCCTGTTAACTCCTAGGAGCCCTCCGCGTGTCTTCCCCGAGTGTGTTCCTAGTGCGGGCTGCCGGGGAAAGCCGGGGGTTGGGCTGGAATGCAGGTAGCATCTAGTGCCTCCCCCTGGACAGATGAGTTTATTAGCGTAATTCCCCCTGCCAGGGAACACCTGTGACACCAGGCAGCACCGGGGAGTGTGGCTCCAAACCTCCCCACCCACTCGGCCGCTTTCCCGATTCTGAGTTTGGGGAGGATCCGTCCTCTCTCTGCAGTGCCTGGGAACACCTAGGAGCCCTCCGCGTGTCGTCCCCGAGTGTCTACTAGTGGGGGGATTCAGGGGATAGGCGGGGGTTGAGCTGGGAAATGCAGTAGCATCTAGTGCCTCCCACTGGACAGATGAGGTTATTAGCGGACTTACCCCTGCCAGGGAACACCTGGTGACACCAGGCAGCTCCGGGGAGTGTGGGCTCCATCCTCCCCCACCCACTCGGCCTTTTCCGAAATTCTGAGTGTGGGGAGGTTCCGTCCTCAGTCTGCAGCGCCTGGGATCTCCTAGGAGCCGTCCGCGTGTCTTCCACCGAGTGTCTATTATTGGGGGCTGCCGGGGAAATGCGGGGGTTGGGCTGGAAACGCAGGTAGCATCTAGTGCCTACCCCTGGACAGATGAGGTAATTAGCGGACTTCCCACTGCCAGGGAAAACCTGTGACACCAGGCAGCTGCGTGGAGTGCGGCCCCAAATATCCCCCACTCACTCGGCCGCGTTCCGGAATTCTGAGTGTGGCGAGGTTCCGTCCTCTGTCTGCAGCGCCTGGGATCTCCTAGGAGCCATCCGCGTGTCTTCCCCGAGTGACTCTTTTGCGGGCTGCAGGGGAAAGGAGGGGGTTGGGCTGGAAACGCAGGTAGCATCTAGTGCCTCCCCTGGACAGATGAGGTAATTTGCGGAATTCCCTCTGCCAGGGAACACCTGTGACAGCAGGCAGCTGCGTGCAGGCGGCCCAAAACCAACAACACTCACTCGGCCGCGTTCCGGAATTCTGAGTGTGGCGAGGTTCAGTCCTCGGTCTGCAGCGCCTGGGATCTCCTAGAACCCATCCGCGTGGTCTTCCCCGAATGTCTCCTAGTGCGGGCTGCCGGGGAAATGCGGGGGTTGGGCTGGAAAACGCAGGTAGCATCTATTGCATCCCCCTGTACAGATGAGGTAATTAGTGGAATTACACCCCTGCAAGGGATCATATGTGACACCAGGCAGCTGCGTGTAGGGCCCCCACAAACCTCCCCACGCACTCGAACCCGTTCCGTAATTCTGAGTGTGGGTAGGTTCCGTCCTCTGTCTGCAACGCCTGGGATCTCCAAGGAGCTCTCCGCGTTTCTTCCCCGAATGTCTCTTATTGCGGGCTGCAGGGAAAGTTGGGGGTTCGGCTGGAAACGCAGGTAGCATCTAGTGCCTCCCCCTGGACAAATGAGGTAATTAGCGGAATTACACCCCCTGCCAGGGAACACCTGTGACACCAGGCAGCTGCGTGATAGGCTGCCCCACAAACCTCCCCCAAATCCTCAGCCGCGTTCCGGAATTCTGAGTGTGGCGCGGTTCCGTCCTCTTTCTGCAGCACCTGGGATCACCTAGGAGCACTCCGCGTGTCTTCCCCGAGTGTCTCCTAGTAGGGGCTGCCGTGGAAAAGGCGGGGGTGGGCTGGAAATGCAGGTTAGCATCTAGTGCCTCCACCTGGACTGATGAGGTAATAAGCGGATTTTCCCCTGCGAGGGAACACCTGTGACAACAGGCAGCTGCGTGGTTGCGGCCCTAAAAAACTTCCCCCACCCCACTCGACCCCGTTCCGGAATTCTGAGAATGGCGAAGGTTCCGTCCTCTGTCTGCATCGCCTGGGATCTCCTAGGAGTCCACCTGCCTGTCTTCCCCGAGTGTCTCATATTGTGGGGCTGCCGGGGAAGTCGGGGGTTGGGCTGGAAATTTAGGTAGCATCTAGTGCCTCACCCTGGACAGATGAGGTTATTAGCGGAATTCCTCCTGCCAGGGAACACCAGTGACAGTAGGCAGCTCGTGGAGGGCGGCCCCAAACCTCCCCCACCCACATCGACCCGCGTTCCGGAATTCTGAGTTTGGGGAGGTTCCGTCATCTGTCTGCAGCGCATGGGATCTCCTAGGAGCCTCCGCGTGTCCTACCACGAGTGTCTCCTAGTGCGGGCTGCCGGGAAGACGTGATAGATAGGCTAGAAATGCAGGTAGCATCTAGTGCCTCCCCATGGACAGATGAGGTAATTAGCGGACTTCCGCCTGCCAGGTAACACCTGTGACACCAGGCAGCTGCGTGGAGTGCGGCCCCAAACCTCACCCACACACTAGGCCGCGTTCCGGAATTCTGAGTGTTGCGAGGTTCCGTCCTCTGTATGCAGCGCCTTGGATCTCCTAGGAGCCCTCCGTGTGTCTTCCCTGAGTGTCTCCTAATGCGGGCTTTGGGGAAAGGCGGGGGTTGGGCTGGATACGCAGGTAGCATCTACTGCCTCCCCCTGGACAGATGAGGTAATTAGCGGAATTCCCCGTGCCAGGGAACACCTGTGACACCAGGAAGCTGCGTGGAGGGCGGCCCCAAACCTCCCCCACCCACTCGGCCACGTTCCGGAATTCTGAGTGTGGCGATGTTCCGTCCTCGGTCTGCAGCGCCTGGGATCTCCTAGGAGCCCTCCGCCTGTCTTCCCCGTGTGTATCCTATTGCGGGCTGTTGGGGAAATGCGGGGGTTGTGCTGGAAATGCAGGTAGCATCTATTGCCTCCCCCTGGACAGAAGAGGTAATTAGCGGACTTCCCCCTGCCAGGGAAAACATGTGACACCAGGCATCTGCGTGGAGGGCGGCCCCAAACCTCCCACACCCACTCGGCCGCGTTCCTTAATTCTGAGGGTTGGGAGGTTTCGTTCTCTATCTGCAGTACCTGGCAACTCCTAGGATCCCTCCGCGTTTCTTCCCCGAGTGTATCCTACTGCGGTGTGCCGGGGAAATGCGGGGGTTGGGCTGGAAAACAGTAGTATATAGTGCCTCCCTCTGGACAGGGGAGGTATTTAGCGGACTTCCCCGTTGTAGGAACACCTGTGACACGAGGAAGCTGCGTGGAGGGCGGCCACAAAACCTCTCGTACCCACTCTGCCTCGTTCCTGAATTCTGAGTGTGGGGAGGTCCGTACCCATTCTGCAGCGCCTGGGATTTCCTAGGAGCCCTCCATGTGTCTTCCCCTAGTTTCTCCTAGTGCGGGCTGCCGGGAAATTTGGGGATTGTGCTGGAAATGCAGGTAGCATGTAGTGCCTCCCTCAGTACAGGGGCGGTAATTAGCGATTTCCCATCAAGGGAACACATGTGACACCACGCAGCTGCGTGAAGTGCGGCCCCAAACCTCCCACACACATTCGGACTTGTTCCGGAATTCTGAGTGTGGGAAGTCAAGTCTTCGGTCTGAAGCACCTGGTATTATCTAGGAGCCCACCACGTATCTCCCCGATGTCTACTAGTGCGGGATACCGGTGAAAAATGGTCGTTGGGCTGGAAAAACAGGTAGCATGTGTGCCTCCCCCTGGATAGTGGAGGTAATTAGCGGATTTCCCCTGCAAGGGAACACATGTGACACCAGTCAGCTGTGTGGAGGGCGGCCCAAAACCTCCCCCACCCACTCGGCCGCGTTCCGGAATTCTGAGTGTGGGGAGGGTTCCGTACTCTGACTGCAGCGCCTTTGATCACCTAGGAGCCTTCCGCGTTTATTCGCCGAGTGTCTACTTGCTGGGGTGGGCAGGGAAATCCTGGTGTTGTCCCTGGAAATTTCAGGTAGCATCTAGGGACTCCCCCTGGGCAGGAGAGTTAAAAGCGGAATTCCCCCTGACATGGAACACCTTTGACACCAGGCAGCTGATTGGAGGGCGGCCCCAACCTCCCCCACCCACTCGGACGCGTTCCGGAAATCTGAGTGTGGGGAGGTTCCGTCCTCTGTCTGCAGCGCCTGGGATCTTCTAGGAGCACTCCGCGTGTCTTCCCCGAGTGACTATTTTGCGGGCTGCAGGGGAAAGTCGGGGGTTGGGCTGGAAATGCAGGTAGCATCTAGTGCCTCCCCCTGGACAGATGAGGTAATTAAACGACTTCCCCCTGCCAGGGAACACCTGTGACACCTGGCAGTTGCGTCGAGGTCTGCCGCAAACCTCCCCCACCCAATCGGCCGCGTTCCGGAATTCTGAGTGTGGGTAGGTTCCGTCCTCTGTCTGCAGCGCCTGGGATCTCCTAGGAGCCCTCCGCCTGTCTTCCCCGAGTGTATATTAGAGCGGGCTGCGGGGGAAAATCGGGGGTTGTGCTGGAAATGCAGGTAGAATCTAGTGCCTCCCCCTGGACAGATGAGGTAATTCGCGGACTTCCCCCTGCCAGGGAACACATGTGAAACCAGGCAGCTACGTGGAAGTGGGCCCCAAACCTCCCCTACCCACTCGGCCGCGTTCCGGAATTCTGAGTGTGGGTAGGTTCCGTCCTCTGTCTGCAGCGCCTGGGATCTCCTAGGAACCCTCCACGTGTCTTCCCCGAGTGGACTATTATGCGGCTGCAGGGGAAAATTCGGGGGTTGTGCGGAAATGCAGGTAGAATCTAGTGCCTCCCCCTGGACAGATGAGATAATTAGCGGACTTCCCCCTGCCAGGGAACACATGTGACCCCAGGCAGCTGTGTGTAGGGCGGCCACAAACCTCCCCCACGCACTCGACCCCGTTCCGGAATTCTGAGTGTGGCCAGGTACCGTCCTCTGTCTGCATGGCCTGGGAACACCTAGGAGCCCTCCCCGTGTCTTCCCCGAGTGTCTCCTAGTGCGGGCTGCCGGGGAAATGCGGGGGTTGTTCTGGAAATTCAGGTAGAATCTAGAGCCTCCCCCTGGACACATCAGGTATTTAGAGGAATTCCCCCTGCCAGGGAACACCTGTGACACCTGGCAGCTGCTTGGAGGGCGGTCCCAAACCTCCCCCACACACTCGGCCTGGTTCCGGAATTCTGAGTGTGGGGAGGACCCGTCCTCTCTCTGCAGCGCCTTGGATATCCTAGGAGACTTCCGCGTGTCTTCCCCGAGCGTCTCCTACTGCGGGCTTCCGGGGAAAAGATCGGGTTAGGCTGGAAATGCAGGTAGCATCTAGTGCCTCCCTCTGGATAGATGAGTTATTTAGTGGACTTCCCCCTGCCAGGGAACACCTGTGAAACCAGGCATCTTCGTGGAGGGCGGCCCCAAACCTCCCCCACACACACGGCCGCGTTCCGGAATTCGGATTGTTGCGAGCTTCCGTCCTCTGTCTGCAGCGCCTGGGATCTCCTAGGAGCCCTCCGCGTGTCTTCCCCGAGTGACTCTTATGCGGGCTGCAGGGGAAAGGCGGGGTTGGGCTGGAAATACAGGTAGCATCTAGTGCCTCCCTCTGTACAGATGAGGTATTTATCGGACTTCCCCCTGTTAGGGAACACCTGTGACACCAGGCAGCTGGGTGGAGGGCTGCATCAAACCTCCCCCACACACTCGGCCGCGTTCCGGAATTCTGATTGTGGCGAGATTCCGTCCTCGGTCTGCAGCGCCTGGGATCTCCTAGGAGCCCTCCGCCTGTCCTCCCCGAGTGTATCCTAGAGCGGGCTGCAGGGAAATATCGGGGGTTGGTCTGGAAATGCAGGTAGAATGTAGTGCCTCCCCCTGGACAGATGAGGTAATTAGCGGAATTCCCCCTGCCAGGGAACACTTGTGACACCAGGCAGCTGCGTGTAGGGCGGCCACAAACCTCCCCCACGCACTCGACCCCGTTCCGGAATTCTGAGTGTGGCCAGGTACCGTCCTCTGTCTGCATGGCCTGGGAACACCTAGGAGCCCTCCCCGTGTCTTCCCCGAGTGTCTCCTAGTGCGGGCTGCCGGGGAAAGGCGGGGGTTGTTCTGGAAATGCAGGTAGAATGTAGTGCCTCCCCCTGGACAGATGAGGTAATTAGCGGAATTCCCCCTGCCAGGGAACACTTGTGGACACCAGGCAGCTGCGTGTAGGGCGGCCACAAACCTCCCCCAACGCACTTCGACCCCGTTCCGGAATTCTGAGTGTGGGCAGGTACCGTCCTCTGTCTGCATGCGCCTGGTAATCACCTAGGAGCCCTCCCCGTGTCTTCCCCGAGTTGTCTCCTAGTGCGGGCTGCCGGGGAAAGGCGGGGGTTGTTCTGGAAATTCAGGTAGAATCTAGTGCCTCCCCCTGGACACATCAGGTATTTAGCGGAATTCCCCCTGCCAGAGAACATCTGTGACACCAGGCAGCTGAGTGGAGAACGGCCCCAAACATCCCGCACCGACTCGGCATCGTTCCGGATTTCTGAGTGTGGCGAGGTTCCGTCCTCAGCCTGCAGCACCTGGGATCTCCTAGGAGCCCTCCGCATGTCTTCCCCGATTGTCTCCTATTGCGGGCTGTCGGGGAAAGCCGGGGGTTGGGCTGGAAATGCAGGTAGCATCTAGTGCCTCCCCCGGGAGAGATGAGGTAATTACTGGTCTTCCCCCTGCCAGGGAACACCTGTGACACCAGGCAGCTACGTGGAGGGCGGCCCCAAAACTCCCCCACCCACTCGGCCTCGTTCCGGAATTCTGAGTGTGGCGAGGTTCCGTCTTCTGTCTGCAGTGCCAGGGATCTCCTAGGATCCCTCCGCGTGTCTTCCCTGAGTGTCTCCTATGCGGGCTGCCGGGGAAAGACGGGGGTTGGCCTGGAAACGCAGGTAGAATCTAGTGCCTCCCCCTGGATAGATGAGGTAATTAGCGGAATTCCCACTGCCAGGGAACACTTGTGACACCAGGCAGCTTCGTGTAGGGCGGCCACAAAACTCCCCACCCACTCGGCCGCGTTCCGGAATTCTGAGAGTGACGAGGTTCCGTCCTCTGTCTGCAGCACCTGGGATCTCCTAGGAACCCTCCGCATATCTTCCCCGAGTGTCTCCAAGTGCGGGCTGCCGGGGAAATGCGGGGGTTGTGCTGGAAAAGCAGGTAGCATCTAGTGCCTCCCCCTGGACAGATGAGGTAATTAGCGGAATTCCCCCTGCCAGGGAACATTTGTGACACCTGGCAGCTGCGTGAAGTGTGGCCCCAAACCTCCCGCAAACACTCGGCCACGTTCCAGATTTCTGAGTGTGGCGATGTTCCGTCCTCTGTCTGCAGCACCTGGGATCACCTAGGAGCCCTCCGCATGTCTTATCGAGTGTTTCCTAGTGCGGGCTGCCGGGGAAATGCGGGGGTTGTGCTGGAAATGCAGGTAGCGTCTAGTGCATCCCCCTGGACAGATGAGGTAATTAGAGGACTTCCCCCTGCCAGGGAACACCTGTGAAACCAGGCAGCTGCGTGGAGGGCGGCCCCAAACCTCATCCACCCACTCGGCCGCGTTCCTGAATTCTGAGTGTGAGGAGGTTACGTCCTCTGTCTGCAGCGCCTGGGATCTCCTAGGAGCCCTCCGCGTGTCTTCCCCGAGTGTCTTCTAGTGCGGAATTTGAGGAAAGAAGAGGGTTGTGCTAGAAATGCAGGTAACATCTAGTGCCTCCCTCTGGACAGAAGAGGTAATAAGCGGACTTCCCCTGCCAGGGAACACCCGTGACACCAGGCAGCTGCGTGGGGGGCGGCCCCAAAATTCCCCACCCACTCGGCCGCGTTCCAGAATTCTGAGTGTGGCAAGGTTCCGTCCTGAGTCTGCAGCGACTGGGATATCCTAGGAGTCTTCCGCGTGTCTTCCCCGAGTGTCTCCTAGTGCAGGCTGCCAGGGAAAGGCGGGGATAGGGCTGGAAATGCTTGAAGAATCTAGTGCCTCCCCCTGGACAGATGAGGTAATTAGCGGACTTCCCCCTGCCGGGGAAAACATGTGACACCAGGCAGCTGCGAGGATGGCGGCCCCAAACCTTCCAAAACCACTCGGCCGCGTCCCGGAATTGTTAGTGTGGCGAGGTTCCTTCCTCTGTCTGCAGCATCTGGGATCTCCTAGGAGCCATCCGCGTGTCTTCCCCGAGTGTCTCCTAGTGCGGGCTGCCGGGAAAGGCGGGGGTTGTGCTGGAAATTCAGGTAGCATCTAGTGCCTCCCCCTGGACAGATGAGGTAATTAACGGACTTCCCCATGCCAGGGAACACCTGTGACACCAGGCAGCTGCTTGGAGGGCGGCCCCAAACCTCCCCCAAACACTCGGCCGCGTTCCGGAATTCTGAGTGTTGCGAGGTTCCGTCCTCGGTCTGCAGGACCTGGGATCTCCTAGGAGCCATCCGCGTGTCTTCCCCGAGTGTCTCCTATTGCGGTCTGCCGGGAAAACGCGGGGGATAGGCTAGAAATGCAGGTAGCATCTAGTGCCTCTCCCTGGACAGATGAGGTAATTAACGGACTTCCACCTGCCAGGGAAAACCTGTGACACGAGGCAGCTGCGTGGAGGTAGGCCCCAAACATCCCCCACCCACTCGGCCGCGTTCCGGAATTCTGAGTGTGGGAAGGTTCCGTCCTATGTCTGCAGGGCCTGGGAACTCCTAGGAGCCCTCCCCGTGTCTTCCCCGAGTGTCTCCTAGTGCGGGCTGCCGGGGAAAGGCGGGGGTTGTTCTGGAAATGCAGGTAGAATCTAGTGCCTCCCCCTGGACACTTCAGGTAGTTAGCGGACTTCCCCCTGCCAGGGAACACCTGTGACACCAGGCAGCTGCGTGGAGGGCGGCCCCAAACCTCCCCCACCCACTCGGCCGCGTTCCGGAATTCTGAGTGTGGCGAGGTTCCGTCCTCTCTCTGCAGCACCTGGGATCTCCAAGGAGCCCTCCGCCTGTCTTCCCCGAGTGTATCTTAGAGCGGGGTTCCGGGGAAAGTCAGGGGTTTTCCTGGAAATGCAGGTAGCATCTAGTGCCTCCCCCTGGACAGATGAGGTATTTAGCGGAATTCCCCCTGCCAGGGAACACCTGTGACACCAGGCAGCTGCGTGGAGGGCGTCCCCAAATCTACCCCACCCACTCGGCCGCGTTCCGGAATTCTGAGTGTGGGGAGGTTCCTTCCTATGTCTGCAGGGCCTGGGAACTCCTAGGAGCCCTCCCCGTGTCTTCCCCGAGTGTCTCCTAGTGCGGGCTGCCGGGGAAAGGCAGGGGTTGGTCTGGAAATGCAGGTAGAATCTAGTGCCTCCCCCTGGACACATCAGGTAGTTAGCGGAATTCCACCTGCCAGGGAACACCTGTGAAAACAGGCAGCTACGTGGAAGTGGGCCACAACCCTCCCCCACCCACTCGGCCGCGTTCCGGAATTCTGAGTGTGGCGAGGTTCCGTCCTCTGTCTGCAGCGCCTGGGATCCCCAAGGGGCTCTCCGCGTGTCTTCCCCGAATGTCTCTTATTGGGGGCTGCAGGGGAAAGGCGGTGGTTGGGCTGGAAATGCAGTTAGCATCTAGTGCCTCCCCCTGGACAAATGAGGAAATTAGCGAATTACACCCCTGCCAGGGAACACCTGTGACACTAGGCAGCTGCGTGGGAGGCTGCCCCAAACCTCCCCAACACACTAGGCCACGTTCCGTAATTCTGAGTGTGGCGAGGTTCCGTTCTCTGTCTGCAGCGCCTGGGATCTCCTAGGAGCCATCCGAGTGTCTTCCCCGAGTGACTCTTATGCGGGCTGCAGGGGAAAGGCGGTGGTTGGGCTCGAAATGCAGGTAGCACCTAGTGCCTACACCAGGACAAATGAGGTTATTAGCGGAATACCCCCTGCCAACTAACACCTGTGACACCAGGCAGCTGCGTGGATGGCGGCCCCAAAACTCCTCCACCCACTCAGAAAGTTCCAGAATTCTGAGAGTGGCGAGGTTCCGTTCTCTGTCTGCAGCGCCTGGGATCTCCTAGGATCCCTCACCAGGTCTTCCCTGAGTGTCTCCTATGCGGGCTGCCGGGGAAAGCGGGGGTAAGGCTGGAAACGCAGGTAGCATCTAGTTCTTCCCCCTGGACAGATGAGGTAATTAGCGGACTTCCCACTGCCAGGGAACACTTGTGACACCAGGCAGCTGCGTGTAGGGCGGGCCCAAACCTCCCCACCCACTGGCCGCGTTCCGGAATTCTGAGAGTGGCGAAGATCCATCTTCTGTCTGCAGCACCTGGATATCCTAGGAGCCCACCGCGTGTCTTCCCCGATTGTTACCTAGTGCCTGCTGCCTGGAAAGGCGTGGGTTATGCTGGAAATGCAGGTAGCATCTAGTTCCTCCCCCAGGACAGAAAAGGTAATTGGCGGACTTCCCCGTGCCAGGGAACACCTGTGACACAAGGCAGCTGCGTGGAGGGCGGCCTCAAACCTCCCCCACCCACTCGGGCGGGTTCCGTAATTCTGAGAGTGGCGAGGTCCCGTCCTCTGTCTGCAGCGCCTGGGATCTCCTAGAAGCCCTCCGCGAGTCTTCCCCGCGTGTCTCTTGTGCTTGCTGCCGGGGAAAGGCGGGGGTTGGGCTGGAATTTCAGGTAGAATCTAGTGCCTCCCCCTGGACAGATGATGTAATTTGCGGATTTCCCTAGCCAGGGAACACCTGTGACACCAGGCACCTGCGTGGAGAGCGGCCCCAAAACTCCCCCAACAACTCGGCCGCGTTCCGGAATTCTGAGTGTGGGGAGGTTTCGTCCTCTGTCTGCAGCGCCTGGGATCACCTAAGAGCCGTCCGCGTGACTTCCCCGAGTGTCTCCTAGTGCGGGCGCCCGGGGAAAGCTGGGGGTTGGGCTGGAAATGCTGGTAGCATCTACTGCCTCCCCCAGGACAGATGAGGTAATTAGCAGAATTCCCACTGCCAGGGAACACCTATGACACCAGGCAGCTACGTGGAGTGCGGCCCGAACACTCCCCCACCCACTCGGCCACGTTCCGGAATTTTGAATGTGGCGAGGATCCGACCTCTTTCTGCAGCGCCTGGGATTTCCTAGGAGCCCCCCGCGTGACTTCCCCGAGTGTCTCCTAGTGCGGACTGCCTGGGAAAGGCGGGGGATAGGCTAGAAATGCAGGTAGCATCTAGTGCATCCCCCTGGACAGATGAGGTAATTAGCGGACTTCCCCCTGCAAGGGAACACCTGTGACACCAGGCAGCTGCGTGGAATGCGGCCCCAAACCTCCCCCAACCACTTGGCCGCGTTCCGGAATTCTGAGTGTGGGGAGGTTCCGTCCTCGGTCTGCAGCGTCTGGTATCTCCTAGGAGCTCTCCCCGTTTCTTCCCCGTTTGTCTCCTAGTGCGGTCTGCCGTGAAAATGCGGGTGTTGTGCTGGAAAAGCAGGTAGCATCTAGTGCCTCCCCCTGGACAGATCAGGTAATTAGCGGAATTCCCCCTGCCAGAGAACATCTGTAACACCAGGCAGCTGAGTGGAGATCGGCCCCAAACATCCCGCACCCACTCGGCCGCGTTCCGGATTTCTGAGTGTGGCGAGGTTCCGTCCTCTGCCTGCAGCACCTGGGATCTCCTAGGAGCCCTCCTCATGTCTTCCCCGATTGTCTCCTAGTGCGGGCTGTCGGGGAATGCCGGGGGTTGGGCTGGAAATGCAGGTAGCATCTAGTGCCTCCCCTGGGAGAGATGATGTAATTACTGGTCTTCACCCTGCCAGGGAACACCTGAGACACCAGGCAGCTACGTGGAGGGCGGCCCCAAAACTCCCCCACCCACTCGGCCGCGTTCCGGAATTCTGAGTGTGGCGAGGTTCCGTCTTCTGTCTGCAGTGCCAGGGATCTCCAAGGATCCCTCCGATTTTCTTCCTTGAGTGTCTCCTATGCGGGCTGCCGGGGAAAGACTGGGATTGGCCTGGAAACGCAGGTAGCGTCTAGTGCCTCCCCCTGGACAGATGAGGTAATTAGCGGACTTCCACCTGCCACGGAACATCTGTGACACCAGGCAGCTGCATGGAGGTCAGCCCCAAACCTCCCCTACCCTCTCGGCCACGTTCCGGAATTCTGAGAGTGGCGAGTATCCGTCCTCTTTCTGCAGTGCCTGTTAACTCCTAGGAGCCCTCCGCGTGTCTTCCCCGAGTGTGTCCTAGTGCGGGCTGCCGGGGAAAGCCGGGGGTTGGGCTGGAAATGCAGGTAGCATCTAGTGCCTCCCCCTGGACAGATGAGGTTATTAGCGGAATTCCCCCTGCCAGGGAACACCTGTGACACCAGGCAGCACCGGGGAGTGTGGCTCCAAACCTCCCCCACCCACTCGGCCGCTTTCCGGAATTCTGAGTTTGGGGAGGATCCGTCCTCTCTCTGCAGTGCCTGGGAACACCTAGGAGCCCTCCGCGTGTCTTCCCCGAGTGTCTACTAGTGGGGGATTCAGGGGATAGGCGGGGGTTGAGCTGGAAATGCAGGTAGCATCTAGTGCCTCCCACTGGACAGATGAGGTTATTAGCGGACTTACCCCTGCCAGGGAACACCTGTGACACCAGGCAGCTCCGGGGAGTGTGGCTCCATCCTCCCCCACCCACTCGGCCTTTTTCCGAAATTCTGAGTGTGGGGAGGTTCCGTCCTCAGTCTGCAGCGCCTGGGATCTCCTAGGAGCCGTCCGCGTGTCTTCACCGAGTGTCTATTATTGGGGGCTGCCGGGGAAATGCGGGGGTTGGGCTGGAAACGCAGGTAGCATCTAGTGCCTACCCCTGGACAGATGAGGTAATTAGCGGACTTCCCACTGCCAGGGAAAACCTGTGACACCAGGCAGCTGCGTGGAGGGCGGCCCCAAATATCCCCCACTCACTCGGCCGCGTTCCGGAATTCTGAGTGTGGCGAGGTTCCGTCCTCTGTCTGCAGCGCCTGGGATCTCCTAGGAGCCATCCGCGTGTCTTCCCCGAGTGACTCTTTTGCGGGCTGCAGGGGAAAGGAGGGGGTTGGGCTGGAAACGCAGGTAGCATCTAGTGCCTCCCCCTGGACAGATGAGGTAATTTGCGGAATTCCCTCTGCCAGGGAACACCTGTGACAGCAGGCAGCTGCGTGCAGGGCGGCCCAAAACCAACAACACTCACTCGGCCGCGTTCCGGAATTCTGAGTGTGGCGAGGTTCAGTCCTCGGTCTGCAGCGCCTGGGATCTCCTAGAACCCATCCGCGTGTCTTCCCCGAATGTCTCCTAGTGCGGGCTGCCGGGAAATGCGGGGGTTGGGCTGGAAACGCAGGTAGCATCTATTGCATCCCCCTGTACAGATGAGGTAATTAGTGGAATTACACCCCTGCAAGGGATCATATGTGACACCAGGCAGCTGCGTGTAGGGCCCCCACAAACCTCCCCCACGCACTCGAACCCGTTCCGTAATTCTGAGTGTGGGTAGGTTCCGTCCTCTGTCTGCAACGCCTGGGATCTCCAAGGAGCTCTCCGCGTTTCTTCCCCGAATGTCTCTTATTGCGGGCTGCAGGGAAAAGTTGGGGGTTCGGCTGGAAACGCAGGTAGCATCTAGTGCCTCCCCCTGGACAAATGAGGTAATTAGCGGAATTACACCCCTGCCAGGGAACACCTGTGACACCAGGCAGCTGCGTGATAGGCTGCCCCAAACCTCCCCCAAATCCTCAGCCGCGTTCCGGAATTCTGAGTGTGGCGCGGTTCCGTCCTCTTTCTGCAGCACCTGGGATCACCTAGGAGCACTCCGCGTGTCTTCCCCGAGTGTCTCCTAGTAGGGGCTGCCGTGGAAAGGCGGGGGTGGGCTGGAAATGCAGGTAGCATCTAGTGCCTCCACCTGGACTGATGAGGTAATAAGCGGATTTCCCCTGCGAGGGAACACCTGTGACAACAGGCAGCTGCGTGGTTGGCGGCCCTAAAACTCCCCCACCCACTCGACCCCGTTCCGGAATTCTGAGAATGGCGAGGTTCCGTCCTCTGTCTGCATCGCCTGGGATCTCCTAGGAGTCCACTGCCTGTCTTCCCCGAGTGTCTCATATTGTGGGCTGCCGGGGAAAGTCGGGGGTTGGGCTGGAAATTTAGGTAGCATCTAGTGCCTCACCCTGGACAGATGAGGTTATTAGCGGAATTCCTCCTGCCAGGGAACACCAGTGACAGTAGGCAGCTCGTGGAGGGCGGCCCCAAACCTCCCCCACCCACTCGACCGCGTTCCGGAATTCTGAGTTTGGGGAGGTTCCGTCATCTGTCTGCAGCGCATGGGATCTCCTAGGAGCCTTCCGCGTGTCTACCACGAGTGTCTCCTAGTGCGGGCTGCCGGGAAGACGTGATAGATAGGCTAGAAATGCAGGTAGCATCTAGTGCCTCCCCATGGACAGATGAGGTAATTAGCGGACTTCCGCCTGCCAGGTAACACCTGTGACACCAGGCAGCTGCGTGGAGTGCGGCCCCAAACCTCACCCACACACTAGGCCGCGTTCCGGAATTCTGAGTGTTGCGAGGTTCCGTCCTCTGTATGCAGCGCCTTGGATCTCCTAGGAGCCCTCCGTGTGTCTTCCCTGAGTGTCTCCTAATGCGGGCTTTGGGGAAAGGCGGGGGTTGGGCTGGATACGCAGGTAGCATCTACTGCCTCCCCCTGGACAGATGAGGTAATTAGCGGAATTCCCCGTGCCAGGGAACACCTGTGACACCAGGAAGCTGCGTGGAGGGCGGCCCCAAACCTCCCCCACCCACTCGGCCACGTTCCGGAATTCTGAGTGTGGCGATGTTCCGTCCTCGGTCTGCAGCGCCTGGGATCTCCTAGGAGCCCTCCGCCTGTCTTCCCCGTGTGTATCCTATTGCGGGCTGTTGGGGAAATGCGGGGGTTGTGCTGGAAATGCAGGTAGCATCTATTGCCTCCCCCTGGACAGAAGAGGTAATTAGCGGACTTCCCCCTGCCAGGGAAAACATGTGACACCAGGCATCTGCGTGGAGGGCGGCCCCAAACCTCCCACACCCACTCGGCCGCGTTCCTTAATTCTGAGGGTTGGGAGGTTTCGTTCTCTATCTGCAGTACCTGGCAACTCCTAGGATCCCTCCGCGTTTCTTCCCCGAGTGTATCCTACTGCGGTGTGCCGGGGAAATGCGGGGGTTGGGCTGGAAAAACAGGTAGTATATAGTGCCTCCCTCTGGACAGGGGAGGTATTTAGCGGACTTCCCCGTTGTAGGGAACACCTGTGACACGAGGAAGCTGCGTGGAGGGCGGCCACAAACCTCTCGTACCCACTCTGCCTCGTTCCTGAATTCTGAGTGTGGGGAGGTCCGTACCCATTCTGCAGCGCCTGGGATTTCCTAGGAGCCCTCCATGTGTCTTCCCCTAGTGTCTCCTAGTGCGGGCTGCCGGGGAAATTTGGGGATTGTGCTGGAAATGCAGGTAGCATGTAGTGCCTCCCTCAGTACAGGGGCGGTAATTAGCGGATTTCCCATCAAGGGAACACATGTGACACCACGCAGCTGCGTGAAGTGCGGCCCCAAACCTCCCACACACATTCGGACTTGTTCCGGAATTCTGAGTGTGGGAAGTCAAGTCTTCGGTCTGAAGCACCTGGTATTATCTAGGAGCCCACCACGTATCTCCCCGAGTGTCTACTAGTGCGGGATACCGGTGAAAAATGGTCGTTGGGCTGGAAAAACAGGTAGCATGTAGTGCCTCCCCCTGGATAGTGGAGGTAATTAGCGGATTTCCCCTGCAAGGGAACACATGTGACACCAGTCAGCTGTGTGGAGGGCGGCCCAAAACCTCCCCCACCCACTCGGCCGCGTTCCGGAATTCTGAGTGTGGGGAGGTTCCGTACTCTGACTGCAGCGCCTTTGATCACCTAGGAGCCTTCCGCGTTTATTCGCCGAGTGTCTACTTGCTGGGGTGGCAGGGAAATCCTGGTGTTGTCCTGGAATTTCAGGTAGCATCTAGGGACTCCCCCTGGGCAGGAGAGTTAAAAGCGGAATTCCCCCTGACATGGAACACCTTTGACACCAGGCAGCTGATTGGAGGGCGGCCCCAAACCTCCCCCACCCACTCGGACGCGTTCCGGAAATCTGAGTGTGGGGAGGTTCCGTCCTCTGTCTGCAGCGCCTGGGATCTTCTAGGAGCACTCCGCGTGTCTTCCCGGAGTGTCTAATTGTGCGGGCTACAATGAAAATGCGGGGGTTGTGCTGGAATAGCTGGTAGCATGTAGTGCCTCCCCCTGAACAGGGAAGGTAATTAGCGGAAGTCACCCTGCCAGGGAACACCTGTGACAAGAGGCAACTGCGTGGTGGGTGGCCCCATACCTCCCACACCCACTCGGGCTTGTTCTGGAATTCTGAGTGTGGGGAGGTCCCGTCTTCGGTCTAAAGCGCCTGGTACCACCTAGGAGCCCTCCACGTGTCTTCCCGAGTGTCTCCTAGTGCGGGATGCCGGGGAAATTTGGGGGTTTGGCTGGAAATGCAGGTAGAATGTAGTGCCTCCCTCAGGACCGGGGAGGTTATTAGCGGATTTCCCCTGCCAGGGAACACCTGTGACACCAGGCAGCTGCGTGGAATCCGGGCCCAAACATTTCCCACCCAATCGGCCACGTTCCGGAATTCTGAGTGTGGGGAGGTTTCGTCGTCTGTCTGCAGTGCCTGGGATCTCCTAGGAGCCCTCCGCGTGTCTTCCAAAGTGTAACTTTTTGCGGGGTGCCGGGGAAATGCGGGGCTTGGGCTGAAAATGCAGGTAGCATCTAGTGCCTCACACTGGACAGGGGAGGTAATTAGCGGCTTCCCCCTGCCAGGGAACACATGTGATACCAGGCAGCTTCGTGGAGGGTGGCCCCAAATCTCCCACACCCACTCGGCCGTGTTCCGGAATTTTGAGTGTGGGGACGTCCGTACACTGTCTGCAGTGCCTGTAATCTCCTAGGAGCCCTCCCCGTGTCTCCCCCGAATGGCTCTTAGTGCAGTCTGCCGGGGAAAGGCGGTGGTTGGGATGGAAATGCAGGTAGCATCTAGTGCCTCCCCCTGGACACATGAGGTAATTAGCGGACTTCCCACTGCCAGGGAACACCTGTGAAACCAGGCAGCTGCGTGGAGGTCGGCCCCAAAATTCCCCACCCACTCGGCCGCGTTCCAGAATTCTGAGTGTGGGTAGTTTCCGTCCTCTGTCTGCAGCGCCGGTGATCTCCAAGGAGATCTCCGTGTGTCTTACCCGAATGTCTCTTAGTGTGGGCTGCAGGGGAAAGGCGGTGGTTGGGCTGGAAATGCAGGTAGCATCTAGTGCCTCCCCCTGGACACATGAGGTAATTTGCGGACTTCCCCATGCCAGGGAACACCTGTGACACTAGGCAGCTTCGTGGAGGGCGGCACCAAAACTCACCCACACACTCGGCCGCATTCCGGAATTCTGAGTGTGGCGAGGTTCCGTCCTCTGTATTTAGCGCCTGGGATCTCCTAGTATCCCTCCGCATAACTTCCCCGAGTGTATCCTACTGCGGTGTGCCGGGGAAATCCGGGGGTTGGGCTGGAAAAACAGGTAGTATATAGTGCCTCCCCCTGGACAGGGGAGGTATTTAGCGGACTTCCCCCTTGTAGGGAACACCTGTGACACGAGGCAACTGCGTGGAGGGCGGCCACAAACCTCTCCCACCCACTCTGCCTCGTTCCTGAATTCTGAGTGTGAGGAGGTCCGTACCCATTCTGCATCGCCTGGGATTTCCTAGGAGCCATCAATGTGTCTTCCCCTAGTGTCTCTTAGTGCGGGCTGCCGGGGAAATTTGGGGATTGGGCTGGAAATGCAGGTAGCATGTAGTGCCTCCCTCTGTACAGGGGCGGTAATTAGCGGTTTTCCCATCGAGGGAACATATGTGACACCAAGCAGCTGCGTGAAGTGCGGCCCCAAACCTCCCACACACATTCAGACTCGTTCCGGAATTCTGAGTGTGGGGAAGTCAAGTCTTCGGTCTGAAGCGCCTGGTATCACCTAGGGGCCCTCCACGTGTCTTCCCGAGTGTCTCCTAGTGCGGGCTGCCGGTGAAAAACGGTCGTTGGGCTGGAAAATCAGGTAGCATGTAGTGCCTCCCCCTGGATAATGGAGGTAATTAGCGGATTTCCCCTGCAAGTGTACACATGTGACACCAGTCAGCTGTGTGGTGGGCGGCCCAAAACCTCCCCCACCCACTCGGCCGCGTTCCGGAATTCTGAGTGTGGGGAGGTTCCGTACTCTGACTGCAGCGCCTTTAATCACCTAGGAGCCTTCCGCGTGTATTCGAAGGGGGTCTACTTTTGGGGGAGGCAGGGAAATCCTGGTGTTGTCCTGGAATTTCAGGTAGCATCTAGGGACTCCCCCTGGGCAGGAGAGTAAAGCGGAATTCCCCCTGACATGGAACACCTTTGACACCAGGCAGCTGATTGGAGGGCGGCCCCAAACCTCCCCCACCCACTCGGACGCGTTCCGGAAATCTGAGTGTGGGGAGGTTCCGTCCTCTGTCTGCAGCGCCTGGGATCTTCTAGAGCACTCCGCGTGTCTTCCCGGAGTGTCTACTTGTGCGGGCTACAATGAAAATGCGGGGGTTGTGCTGGAATAGCTGGTAGCATGTAGTGCCTCCCCCTGAACAGGGAAGGAAATTAGCGGAAGTCACCCTGCCAGGGAACACCTGTGACAGAGACAACTGCGTGGCGGGTGGCCCCATACCTCCCACACCCACTCGGGCTTGTTCTGGAATTCTGAGTGTGGTGAGGTCCCGTCTTCGGTCCTAAAGCGCCTGGTACCACCTAGGAACCCTCCACGTGTCTTCCCGAGTGTCTCCTAGTGCGGGATGCCGGGGAAATTTGGGGGTTTGGCTGGAAATGCAGGTAGAATGTAGTGCCTCCCTCAGGACCGGGGAGGTTATTAGCGGATTTCCCCTGCCAGGGAACACCTGTGACACCAGGCAGCTGCGTGGAATCCGGGCCCAAACATTTCCACACCCAATCGGCCACGTTCCGGAATTCTGAGTGTGGGGAGGTTTCGTCCTCTGTCTGCATGCCTGGGATCTCCTAGGAGCCCTCCGCGTGTCTTCCACAGTGTACCTTTTTGCGGGGTGCCGGGGAAATGCGGGGCTTGGGCTGGAAATGCAGGTAGATTCTACTGCCTCCCCCTGGACAGGGGAGGTAATTAGCGGCTTCCCCCTGCCAGGGAACACATGTGATACCAGGCAGCTTCGTGGAGGGTGGGACCATATCTCCCACACCCACTCGGCCGTGTTCCAGAATTTTGAGTGTGGGGAGGTCCGTACACTGTCTGCAGAATGTGGGATCTTCTAGGAGCCCTACGCGTTCCTTCCCCGAGTGTCTCTTATTGCGGGCTGCCCGGAAATACGGGGGTTGTGCTGAAAAGAAGGTAACATGTAGTGTCTCCCCCTGGACAGGGGAGGAAATTAGCGGACCTCCCCCTTGTATGGAACACCTGTGACACGAGGCAGCTGCGTGGAGGCGGCCACAAACATCC